>NW_015645106.1:107905-127836 GCF_001515625.1 Sinocyclocheilus rhinocerous | reverse complement strand
TATAAAAAAATCTGGATATATAGTTTAATTTATTAATTGATTTATACTATTTTCACTTGCTTCTCATCATAAACATAGCTTTGGTAGCTGGCATGGTGCTGAATTACAACAAGGCCAAATGTCGGTTGGGAGGGTTTTTGTGTGTGTGTTGTCATGTTTAAAGCTCGGTACTTTTTATACTGTTATTGTTATTTATTAAATAATAGTTTATTTAACATATAATGGTTCTTGCTCCAAGGAACACAAGATTTGTGTGTTTATTGCCTTAATGGGACACTAATTTGTACCCCATTCATGTAAAGTGTCACTGTGTTTTCCTTTATCCGTTCTGAATTGTTCTGTCACCGTATTGTGCATTTTCTCGTTCTCTCTTGCTGCAGAATAGCACACTTCAGTAGCCCTTCAGAAAGCTGTCAGACTCCACCCTGGTGCTGCATCCTTCTGATCTAAAGCGAGAGAGAGACGCAGAGGACAATGCTGGAGAAACGGCATGGAATGTCTTGGTCTCCATGATTCTGATTGGGTGTCTATGTTTTTATCATTCAACAGTTGAAATAAATCATTCTGTAAGTGATTCCAACAATATTGTTTCACTGTGCCTTTATCGTTATAGCTGTGGTGTGGACTCTGCTATTCTTTAACATTGAGATCAATTTTTAGAACTATATCTTATTATCTCTATAACTTTTTTTTTTTTTTTTCATGCCCCTCATGCCGAAGTTTTGTTAGATTTTTTATTTATTTAATTTTATTTGTATAAAAAAATCTGGATATATAGTTTAATTTATTAATTGATTTATACTATTTTCACTTGCTTCTCATCATAAACATAGCATTGGTAGCTGGCATGGTGCTGAATTACAACAAGGCCAATTGTAGGTTGGGAGGGTTTTTGTGTGCGTGTTGTCATGTTTAAAGCTCGGTACTTTTTATACTGTTATTGCTATTTATTAAATAATAGTTTATTTAACATATAATGGTTCTTGCTCCAAAGAACACAAGATTTGTGCGTTTATTGCCTTAATGGGACACTAATTTGTACCCCATTCATGTAAAGTGTCACTGTGTTTTCCTTTATCCGTTCTGAATTGTTCTGTCACCGTATTGTGCATTTTCTCGTTCTCTCTTGCTGCAGAATAGCACACTTCAGTAGCCCTTCAGAAAGCTGTCAGACTCCACCCTGGTGCTGCATCCTTCTGATCTAAAGCGAGAGAGAGACGCAGAGGACAATGCTGGAGAAACGGCATGGAATGTCTTGGTCTCCATGGTAACGTGTTTCTGCTGTATATACAGCGTTTTAAACGAACGCAGCAAGAAAGCCAATAAAATCTGTTTATTCTGTATTATGGTCATGATGCGTAGTAAATAAGAGAAAACATCCACATAAATATCACTGCATGCATTTGAATTTGAATCACAGTCTAGTTTTCTCATTATAGTTTTGTGTCTTTCATCTCTTTGTGAACATCAGAGGTCTGTTTGTCAAAAGTCCATGTGGACATGGATGCTAATGTTGAAATGAAATGTTTTGGTCGCAGGTGTTCGGAGGAGCAGTGGCAGGATTGGGCCTCCTCCAGTTTTTCTCCTCCATCTGTTTGTCAAAAGTCCATGTGGACATGGATGCTAATGTTGAAATGAAATGTTTTGGTCGCAGGTGTTTGGAGGAGCAGTGGCAGGATTGGGCCTGTTTTTCTCCTCCGTCTTTCATACTGTTGAACTGGATGGATGTTGGTTCAATGCGAGCGTCTCTCTGATTCTCTCGCTGCTGTGTTCCTCTGGTGCGCCCGCTGTCACATCGAACAGGCCCAGCAGGTCCGTCGCGCCCCATTTCTCTGGGTTTGCTCCACAGATATTTCTGGGTCAATAACCTGACCATGTTTAACATGACCGTACAGTACACTCGCTTTCATCACGTGTTACCATAGAAACACACCCTCTTGTCTTGATTCATCGTGCATCACATTTTTGTCTTTCTGTCTATTTATCTTAATGTAGTATTCATTTAGGAACAAGCTGAAATAATGACTACACTGAAAAACATCTGCTTCTCGATGACTTTGAGTTTGACTTGTTTTGCAATGAAATTAAGGTTGAAATATTATATTAAGAGAATATATCCTGAATATTATTTTTTTTTTTTTTCATGCCCCTCATGCCGAAGTTTTGTTAGATTTTTTTATTTATTTTATTTTATTTTTATAAAAAAATCTGGATATATAGTTTAATTTATTAATTGATTTATACTATTTTCACTTGCTTCTCATCATAAACATAGCATTGGTAGCTGGCATGGTGCTGAATTACAACAAGGCCAATTGTAGGTTGGGAGGGTTTTTGTGTGCGTGTTGTCATGTTTAAAGCTCGGTACTTTTTATACTGTTATTGCTATTTATTAAATAATAGTTTATTTAACATATAATGGTTCTTGCTCCAAGGAACACAAGATTTGTGTGTTTATTGCCTTAATGGGACACTAATTTGTACCCCATTCATGTAAAGTGTCACTGTGTTTTCCTTTATCCGTTCTGAATTGTTCTGTCACCGTATTGTGCATTTTCTCGTTCTCTCTTGCTGCAGAATAGCACACTTCAGTAGCCCTTCAGAAAGCTGTGAGACTCCACCCTGGCGCTGCATCCTTCTGATCTAAAGCGAGAGAGAGATGCAGAGGATAATGCAGGAGAAACAGCATGGAAAGCCTTGGTCTCCATGGTAACGTGTTTCTGCTGTATATACAGCGTTTTAAACGAACGCAGCAAGAAAGCCAATAAAATCTGTTTATTCTGTATTATGGTCATGATGCGTAGTAAATAAGAGAAAACATCCACATAAATATCACTGCATGCATTTGAATTTGAATCACAGTCTAGTTTTCTCATTATAGTTTTGTGTCTTTCATCTCTTTGTGAACATCAGAGGTCTGTTTGTCAAAAGTCCATGTGGACATGGATGCTAATGTTGAAATGAAATGTTTTGGTCGCAGGTGTTCGGAGGAGCAGTGGCAGGATTGGGCCTCCTCCAGTTTTTCTCCTCCATCTTTCATACTGTTGAACTGGATGGATGTTGGTTCAATGCGAGCGTCTCTCTGATTCTCTCGCTGCTGTGTTCCTCTGGTGCGCCCGCTGTCACATCGAACAGGCCCAGCAGGTCCGTCGCGCCCCATTTCTCTGGGTTTGCTCCACAGATATTTCTGGGTCAATAACCTGACCATGTTTAACATGACCGTACAGTACACTCGCTTTCATCACGTGTTACCATAGAAACACACCCTCTTGTCTTGATTCATCGTGCATCACATTTTTGTCTTTCTGTCTATTTATCTTAATGTAGTATTCATTTAGGAACAAGCTGAAATAATGACTACACTGAAAAACATCTGCTTCTCGATGACTTTGAGTTTGACTTGTTTTGCAATGAAATTAAGGTTGAAATATTATATTAAGAGAATATATCCTGAATATTATCTTTAAAGCATTTAGTTGTTTACATATATATATCAATATACATATCAAACTTTAAAGTTCAATCTTTTAAAACAACATTACCAAACAAATTCTGTTATACATTAGTTTATTTGTGTAGCGGAGAATGATTCTTATGTACTCCTAATAACACACTTTAGTCTTTCTCTGCATCCCTCTAAACTCACACACACACAGAGCATCTAATGTGCTTCATCTGTTTTATACAAGAATATTTTTGATTGAATTTTGCGTCTTTTAGAAACTCATTGCAAATTACATACATTTGCAACCAATTTTCTTTCTTGAAACTCTTTTCTTCCCCATGCAGAGGCTCTATTGTGTGTTTGCTAGACCTCAAAGATAATTACAGGTTATACCATAAGAAGGAATATTCCACAAATGTTCTTTTAGGCCTTTCAGAATGAGCTTTATTCAGCTTCAGAGTTAGTTCAGTGCATACGATGAAAATAAACGGTGACTGCCTCGGCTCTAAAGAGGACAAAAAGAGAGCACTATATCATAGTTTATTTTATTCAGGCACTCTATTCCAGATCTTATAACGTCATACCATAATGTTACGAGACACAGGAGCCAATAGTGTTCAGCACAGTTTATATGTCCATTCATCACACTAAACCATTGTATGCAGTAGCTTCAGAAGACGAGTTGCAATATAGTGCTGGAATAAGTTGCATGGACTCTTTTATGACAATTGTATTGTGCTTTTTTGACAGCATCTGTCCACGTTCACCTTCTGTTCATGGAGAAAAGCAGCATGAACCTTCTATTAAACGTCTCCTTTTGCGTTCCACGCAAGAAAGAAAGTCCTGCGGGTTTGGACCGACATGAAGGTCTGTAAGTAATGACAGTTTTCTTTTTTTGGGTGAACTAACCTTTTATAAGCGATGGAAAAACTATTTTCATACCTGGAGAATAACTCATGCCACAGTCGATAATAGAGCTTAAATAATGGATCACAGCCAAATATATATATATAATGTATGATGAGCGCTAATGACTGAGTTTCATGAGGCACTTTGTCATGACATACACTGCTATATATGATCATTAAATGTGCTACATTTTTTCTCAAGGGAAGCATTTATAATGCTTCTGCATAGTGGTTTCTGTTCATTATCAACAGTGAAATATTTTGGACATATTCCAGCTCTTTGTGAGAACTTAGTTTATAGTGGTATTTAAAGATAAAGCCAGTGGAGCTAACAAACACTGGTGTGTAAATGATCTCTTTTATTATATACAGCAGATTTCCCTCTGGGCTACAAAAGAGATTTTTACTGAGATTGGAAGAGATGTTAGTAAGTAATGTATAAAAGTGAAAAACGAGTTATAAGCTAAAATATCTTCCATAATTAAGTTGAATTATAATGTTTTGAATTCTTACCACACCATTTAATAACTGAATAGAGCAACAGGTCAATTAAATATTCAAAGTTTTAGAAGAGATTTCAATAGTGACATAAATCTTATACTGCATTTACACTGTAAGCCCTAATGCTTAGATCTGATATTTTGACATTTACATTAATTTAAAGCATTACTGAAAGTATTTGGTATTTGGCTATTTTGAAATGATCACAAATAACTGTTCCTGCTTTCGTTCTTCTTCCTGTCTCAAATTTTTTTTTTTTTTTAAGAAATGTTTTCATTCATTTGTTTATTTCTACAATTTTGTGTATATCTCTGTTGGTATCTTTGAATTATAACAGCATTGTAACAGCATTTTATCATCATCTTGCTCTCTAGATATTGATAACTGGTATCTGCTTCAACTGTAATAATGGTCCATCACCAGTCAGGTGATGCATCGGGCTTAGAGCCGCTTTTGAAAATGTTCCAAAATCAGATGGAAAAATTGTTTTGCTACCAGCATGCAACAAGATACGTGCCAGACATCTGTGAACAAAATCATAATTGGTTGACAGTATAAATGCGGCCTAGGTTTCTCGAACTATAAAAGTGCAATATCATAGCAATAATTCCTTCCTTTGGGATTTACAGCTATTTGTAAGTCTGCGGCTACTATGGCATTTGATTATTTGCTGCTACTGTTACACACACTGTTCTCCGTCAGCATTACAGCCAGGGCTCTGATGCTGGAGACGGTTCATCTGTAGGCAGGAGAGGAGCGTGTCAAACGCATCAGCAGATGGTGAGCAGCATCAAAAGACACCACTGCTGTCATCAGAGATCAGAGGCCGCGACACTGACCAAACGGCATAAGTGAAGAGCATGAGGAGTCAAACAAAGCTCGTTTTCTGAGACGTGCAGATGGAGGTGTCAGAATCTGGCAAAGACAGCTTGAAAACATGGACCCGACCATCAAATAGAGACTTTGTGCCATGACACCAAGCAAACTGTAAGTGAGTTGCCTGAACATATTTGTGAAGTCTGCAGATCTCAGACCAGTGAAATATTGTTGGAATGAGGTCGAACAGGAGTGTTCCTTATAATCTGTCATCAAAATGTAATAACCTGCTCCACCTTTGAAATAGGTTACCTTTGGATTGACGTCATCAAGTCCTCTTATTTTGTGTGTACCCACTTTCTAATGATCCAATCAATAAAATGAAGCTGTCCTGCTGTCCATTTTCTCTTTAAATATTCTGTTCCGTTCTGAAATAAGTCAGATTGCATGTTGTTTTGTCAGCTGCGTTTCTTGTTCTTTCAGAAGAGCCCATCATGCAATCAGTATGGTACTTTTGTGACTTTGCCAATAACTTAATTGGTGGGAATTTTTGCTGAAAAAAAAGTCCACAATTTTCACCTTGAGACTTAATTTAACTAACCTCTTTACATTAGCATTACACTAGACTTCATTATCACTCAGGTCATATTTGCACTTTTTGGCCTTGTAATATCTTTCTTTCTTTTATAGCATTCAGACTGAAAAATATTTAAGTTAGAGTAGGATGTGTTATCATCATACTGACTAAATACTGGTTTTCTTGCAGGGCTTGTAACTCGCTGCCTCATTTAGGGTTTGACATTTTTGCACTTATTCCATACATTTGCCGATTAAGAATATCATAGCTGACATTTAGCTCACACTTGAATATGAATATTGAAACCGTCACTCCAGAGATATCTGAACCACTACTGTACTGCACTACATGTAGTCAGACTTCTAATGATCAGAATTAAGTTTTGTCCACATTGCAGTTTATTCAGGCCAAGAACCATCCAGACTCTCTGTTCATTAGACTGTCTGTTCATCATGAAATGCATTCAATCATGGTTTTTGTTTTTATGTGCCATTAAGAGGCAGGTTTATCTAAAATGCATCATGCCACAATAACAGACAGAAAAAGTTGATTTAAATAATGAAACAATGGCACACTTGAAATCTATGTAGACGGTGGTCAGGATTTGATACCCTCCAAAAGTACTGTACTTATTTCAATTCAGTAAAGCGGATTTTGTTTCTTGGCAGACTTGTAGAAAACCCTGTGTGCATTTGCTCCCGGAAGTTGCGTAAATCCAGCCAATCAGATGAGAGCTTGCCAGATCAAGTAAGTGCTTTTCACTTTTTGTGTGCAGTATGCATCGGATGGTCAGTGAACAGACTGTGCATTTGAGACAGAGACAATAAGACACTTTATAGATATTATTTACTGTCTGTGGAGGGATTATGGATAAAAGTGGGGAAAATGATTGTGTGAAAAGCATGGTGATGATAAAGTAGGATTATCTTGTGTTTGATTAAGTTCTCTCACATGCATTCCAGTTCCCATTTATGGACTGTAAGCCACACCTGGACATTTGTTTAGTCAGCACACAGATCCTGTCAATTAAATGGACAAATGTTTTGTTTTAGTGCTTGTAATTCCTGTTCAGTCTGAACTGTCATAAAAATCATGAACTCTTTAATGCAAACCTGCTATGTTTTCCATTCTGTCAGATCTTGACATACATTCATCTGAATTGTTTCAAAAAATGCTCTTTTGGGGTTGATACTTAAGACAAGCTCGCAAAGTTTTTCTGTTGTGGTGTGTATATGTAAATAATACAAGTGCATTTTGTGCACATAAATATATATTACTCTCTCACATACACAACTTTCATGTACACACATGCAGACAAGATGTTGAGCAGAGGTTTCTAGTTCTCAAGGTGTTCCACTGTGAGCTCGTCAAAACACATAATGAAAGGAGACAGATTGAGGTCATTTTGACTCTCTCTTTGTTTTAAAGGGTTTGAGGGAAGAAATAGACACACTGAAGCATGAACAAATCAGTATGACTAACAGAACGAGAGTGACAAGGTTTGTGTGTGTTTGAGAAGGACGGGACTGGGACGTGTTTGTGTGCGTCTTGGCAGTGAAGGTATTCTTGTGTTCACTGGGGAGAACATGCAAACACACTTAGATCTGTTATAACACACATTTTACGTTATTATTCATCTTTTTCCTCCCCATGCCAAAAGAAGAAAAATCAAGCATAACACTTTTCTATTCTGTCACACGTTTTGGAAAACTGTCCACATATTTCTCTCACAGTATCCAGTGTTGTTCTCTGCTTATGTGAGAACTGTGCAGGAGAAAAAGCATGTTCTTCATCAGTGTTTTGCAGTAAAAATGTCTGGTAACACTTAACGATGCTTCATTTGTTAGCATTAGTGGCTACATTAACTACAATAGTTAATGTAATTCTGTAATGCTTGGTATACAAAAGTGTTAACTACATTAGTAAACACGAACTACTGTAACAATGAAAATACTTCTACAGCATTTTATAATCCTAATGTTAATTCCAACATTTAATAATACATTTTTGCATCTGTTACTAGTTCTTAATACACTGTGAATTAACATGAACAATTCTATTTATATTAACTAAGAATATGTGCTCTAAAAATACATTGCTTATTGTTGGTTCATGTTAGTTAACGCATTAACTGATGTTAACAAATGACACCTTATTGTAAAGTGTTTGCAAATGTCTAAACATCCATTAAGATGAGCTTTGCAATGTATCTTGTATATTTTAATGGTTTTTTGTTTTGTTTTGTTTGTTTTATGCATAAATCTGTTATCATCATTTGTGCAGACATGATTTATGGATGTAGTTCAAGGGGACTGAATCAAAGAGGTTGTGAACTGAAGTTGATCACTTTTTCCCCAGATCAACTGACATTTTACTAATTGCAGTTCAGCCTCCCTGGAGCATGCTGGGATTGTGGGGGTGCAGCAGTGATGAGGCGAAATTTAAAGGAACACTCCACTATTTTAGAAAATAGGCTAATTTTCCAACTCCCCTAGAGTTAAACAGTTGAGTTTTACCGTTTTCGAATCCATTCAGCTGATCTCCGGGTCTGGCGGTAGCACTTTTAGCTGTAGCTTAGCATAGATCATTGAATCTGATTAGACCGTTAGCATCTCGCTCAAAAATGACCAAAGAGTTTCTATATTTTTCCTATTTAAAACTTGACTCTTCTGTAGTTACATCGTGTACTAAGACCAACGAGCTCTTATCTATATATATATATATATATATATATATATACATTTTTATATATATTATATTATATACATTTATCTTTTTCAGCTAGTTTCCACGGCATCTTTTCTCATTTCCATTTAGTTTAACTTGATGAAAATAAATAAAATTAAAACCGAAATAAGTTGTTAAAATCTAATTAATTAAAAACACGAATTAAAATTACACAAACACACAACACAATTATTTTAACTATAATTCAGCAAGTGGCATACAGTTATCATCTGTTATCAGTTATTTTTTTATTTTATTTATTTAATTAAATTTAGTTTAAATATTTCAAAACGTGATAATGTCTTTTAGATAATATAAATTTGGTTCATTTTTCACACCATAAATGGTTGGTCAAGTTGAGTGCATTGCAGTGTGCTGTTGTGTACTGCATATTTTGGCGATGTAGTAACTAGGTCATACGGGCATTTCATGTAGAAAATCGTCATACTGTGTGCTGTATACATAATGCATAATGCAAAAATAAGGAGTCAAGTAAACCTGCCAATGCGTAACCTCCAAATACGCAGCTGACACCTTCATATGTGGCCTTCAGGACGCCTGAGATGAAATCAGTGCTTTGCGTGTCCTCAATATTGCCTTTAGAAGGAGATGAGAGAATGTCTTCTGTGATGATTTATTGTTCTGAATTTATATAATGAATTTTATATCTATATCAATATGTTTATAATGATTAATTCATTTACAACCATGTTAATTATGCATGTGTCATGGGGGAAGGGTCTTGTCGTTAGGGGCAACGTTTTTGAATGGATTTGCAATCAATGATCAGATGTGTTGGGGGTTGAGGAGTCTCTAAAGTCTGTGTGTGAGTGTGTGTGTGTGTGTGTGTGTGTGTGTGTGATGATTAATTTATGGCTCCTGAACCCTTGAGACCTCAGCTAGAGAGAGTAGACGAGTCTCAGTCAAATAAAGAACAAGATGAAATTCTCCTCAAGAAAGAACAAACAGCAGCAGGACAGTAGTACGAGTCTCTGTGTTGGTGGATTTTCAGTCATTCAGTGATTTGTTTTCCATGGAAGCCATATTCTACATAAAACTTTATTTCCCTGTTTTATTTTATTGGATCACTTATAGTATGGTTTCTCAGAAGCATTTTGAAGTATTTTGTAAATAACTTGTACATGGTTCATTCAGTAGCATGTTATAAATAAAACAGTAACTTTGCCATTTGACTCCATTACTGTACTTCTCCACTGAGAGCCCGTTTAACAATCACATATGTGCTCTCATTTTATGCAGTTTTTATTTTTTATTTTTTTCCCCATTCTTTGACTACAGGTTTCTTCCCCACATTTGTCTCAGGTCATCTTTAGACTATGCTGGCTAACAGCTAATAAAAGCTTTTCGATGTTCCAAACCGTTCACATGTAATGCATCAATGAATTCAACATGAGGACACCAGACCGGATCTGAGGTTGTATTTCAGTAATGCTAGGTATATTGATACAAAATTTCTTCTGATGGCAAATCAATTTGGCACCACCTATTGGTCAAAAGTCATAAGCATTTGTACATCTGCTGGGATGCTTATTTTGGGATGTCCTATTAAATTTACTTGTAACGTTTATGACACTGGAGTGCCTTGCACTGTGATTGCTGCTTGCAGCAATATTATTCTGATTAGTTCTGATTGGCTACCAGCCAGATCACTCTCATCTACCTCTCTCTCCTTCATTCTGTCTCTCTCTTTCTGTCTGTGTGCATCATGCATCATGCCCAGTTTCATATGTTACGTCCTGCAGATGTTTGTAGAAAGAGAGGTAGATTAAATGGGTTGGTCATCTGTCAGTGGTGTAGACGCCCTTTGGTTATTACTAATCTAGTACATCAATCTCATGCACTCTGGAATTAGTTTCATTCCAATTCACCAATGTCAGTTTAAATGTTTAGTTATTTTTAAGACAAAAACACTTGTTAAGAATCCTTTGTTTTGTTTTGTTTTGTTTTGTTTTGTTTTGTTTTTGTTTGTGTGTGTTTAGTTTTTTTGCAGTGCATGTTAGAAAGAAAGCTATATGGCTTTGGAACAACATCAGAGTAAATTATGATGTAAATGTGGACGGACATGTGTTGATGTTCATCTGTGTGATGTCAGAAATCTGCAGAAGTTCAGAACGAGTCTTTTCTGCAGTTTAGTTTCAGTAAATGCTCTTTTTAATAGGAAACTTTAACTTTATAAGTAGGACACTGAACTCCTTTATCTGAAAATATTAAGGATAAATGTATTCCTTGTGATATAAGTGCTTTAAAGTTAAACAGCTATACACACTTTTATTGAAGAGAGCAGTGTCCTCATATCTAGTTATAGTAGGCATCCGCTATGTGACTGTGTGTGTGTGTGTGTGTGTGTGTGTGTGTGTGTGTTAAAGCAGGTTAAAGCCTTCTGAGTGTGTGTGTGTTTGAAAGAGATAACTTTGACAGCTTAAGGTCGTGTGGAAGGGCAGAGCACATCTGGAGATGAAATGCCTTTGATCACAGTACAAGGGAAAGAATATTCAGACTCAGCAGTGTGTGTGTGTGCTCTGGTGTATGGTTTATGGTTTATGAAGACACAAATGTGTACAATGACATGGTTACTACAACATAAACATTGTTTACACTTTTTACACAGGTTTACACTTCCTGTGTCTGTAAACTATGGACAGATGATGCATAGATGTATATAGATGGCTGAAATTATGGATAGATACAAGTATATATATATATATATAGAGAGAGAGAGAGAGAGAGATTTTATTTTATTTTAATTTTTGTGTGTGTGTAAGAGGAAGCGCGTTTGATCTGAATTGTAAATTGCAACATAAGCATTTGTTTGTAAAATGTTTTTCACTTTGGTGCTCAAAGAAATTTTTTAAATATATTTTCAAAATATTAAAAAATATATTATCAGTGCTGAAAACAGTTTTTGCTGCTTAATATTTTGTGGAGAACGTAATTCTTTTAACCATTATTAATAATTGAGCACAATGAGTAAATTACATTATATTAAATTTTAATATTTCACAATATTCCTGTTTTACTGCATTTATGATTAAATAAATGCAGCCTTAGTAATATCTTTATAGTGCAGCCTTTCATTTATATGAGCATTATATAAAAAGATAGAGAAACGTCTTCTCAGATTCAACTGCTTTTATTTGCAGTAAAATTCTTAACGTGTAAATATCTGTATTAACATAAGTTCAACAACTGAGACATAAACTGAACACGTTCCATAGACATGTGATGAACAGAAATGATGATAATGAGTGCCTGATCAAAAGGGGGTTAATAGTCACAGTGAGTATCTTGTATTTCCACCAGCTGCTTTACTACAGTGCATCTCTTCCTCATGTACTGCACCAGTTTTGCCCATTGTTGCTGAGAGATGTTACTTCTCTCTTCTAAAAAGACTCTTGGACGTTCTCAAACACTTTTGGGTGGAAATGTGGTTGCATGTGGTTTACCTCTGCGAGGCGTTCAGCTGTCGGTCTTCTGGTGTTTTTCAGTATTAGCAGAACGTTCTCTTTACTGTCATAAGTTCTGAGGTGTAAAGTATTTGAGTAAATGTAATTAATTGTGTAATTTTGTAATTAATAAAAATCACCATCTACAAGGCACTGAACAGTTCTGAGGTGTAAAGTATTTGAGTAAATGTAATTAATTACTGTACTTGAGTATCTTTTTGGATGCTCTGTAGTTTTACAACCTCTGAGTATCAAAGATATTAGCAACTTTTACTCTCTCCTTCACTACGTTTTTGAATGAGTATGTGCTCTTTAATCCACTACATTTGTAAGGAGTGTTGCAATTACACATTACATTTTGCATGGCACCTATAGCTTTTTCTGCAGCAGTTTTTTTCTGCTACAAAAGACGTGATATCACCATCTACAAGGCACTGAACATACTATATCTTGTGCGTTTTGCCCTTACTCACCCAAACTTGTTAACAAGACTACATTACGTGAATGCAAGTTCCTTCCGCAAGTAGTTGTGAATCACAAGTGTTTTATATACGAGATGAGGACATGACTGCAGCCGGCAATGATGCCAAATCCAGCACATCCAGGGCTCTGACTTTTTAATTTTACTTAACATTATTTTATCTATGTGTTATACTGAAGAGACCTTTTTGAAGGATATTGTTTGTGTGTTTGTAGTTCATTTGTTAATTGGTCCCCTGATTAGTCTCCCCAGCTGTGTCTTGTTATCTTGTTAAGCTAAGGCACTGAACATACTATATCTTGTGCGTTTTGCCCTTACTCACCCAAACTTGTTAACAAGACTACATTACGTGAATGCAAGTTCCTTCCGCAAGTAGTTGTGAATCACAAGTGTTTTATATACGAGATGAGGACATGACTGCAGCCGGCAATGATGCCAAATCCAGCACATCCAGGGCTCTGACTTTTTAATTTTACTTAACATTATTTTATCTGTGTGTTATACTGAAGAGACCTTTTTGAAGGATATTGTTTGTTTGTTTGTAGTTCATTTGTTAGTTGGTCCCTTGTTAAGTAAATATCAAAAAATGATGGGTTCACATGCCAACATTTTTTTTTTTTTTTTTACAAAATTGTCCTTTTTTCTGAGTTTATATAATATCTGTATGTGCCATTTCCCTTGTGATTTGCATTCATATCAATTGTGAACCATACTGGAGTTTATACGGATCATATCCCAGAGCCTGTCAAAAGCTCTAGTGTGAAAGTTTATTTCTTTATTCCAGAATGAGTTTAAGGATTCAGTCAATCTATAGATGGTAGTGATGTGTAGATGGTAATAACTCTTCTAAATGAGATGGAATGAGAGCGGTGCAGTGAAATATTCCCCAGATACTCAGAATGGATAAAACAATAATGCACTGAAAACTATTTATGATCCAGAGCTGATGGGACACTCCATGCAGACGATAAACTAGACTTGCTCAATATATTCAGCACTTCATTCGAATGAGCAGCGATTTCTTACACCATTTACCTGACAGTGTTTCAACTATGAACCGTCCTTCTTTATGTTCACACTGTAGATGAGATCCTGGACTCATGTTGATAATAAATGGTAGAAGAACAAAACCAGTTTATCGAAATTAATATACTGTATAATATACTGTAAATTGTTTTCTATTTGAGATCATGTATAAAAAAAACAATGATTTCTGACTTTGAAAACATTTTAGACACTCCTGAAATGAAAACAATTTTAGTTTTGCGAGCTTCATTTTTTTTTCTCTGTCACTCTGAGTCACAGAAGTGGTCCAAACAGCAGCTGAACTCTCGTCTTTTGAAATGCTCATTGATTTGGCTCCTGGGCCGAGTTCACAGTCCAGTACTCACTGAAGACCTGAGGATGATACCGCATGTGCTTGTCTGACTGTCAGATTCAGCAACGTGTGTTGCCATGGGCTGCTTTATTATTTTTTTTTATTATCATGTCCACAATTTGGCAGAGGACACCAGCCCAGTTACTCATGAATCTGTTTCCTGCGTCCCAGAGTGACTTGCACTGCATTTAATATATGTTTTTATCTGTTCATGCATTTACTGAGAAGCAAAATCATGACCTCAACGTGTGTTGCCATGGGCTGCTTTATTATTTTTTTTTATTATCATGTCCACAATTTGGCAGAGGACACCAGCCCAGTTACTCATGAATCTGTGTCCTGCATCCCAGAGTGACTTGCACTGCATTAATATAAGTTTTTATCTGTTCATGCATTTACTGAAAAAGCAACCTCATGACCACAGTGTTTGAGCTACATATACCATCTAATGTAGTGAAGAGAATGACAACAAATGTGTCTGAGATGTGATATAAAGATAGGAAGACAGTAATATTAGTGAGATGGAGACAGGTAGAGTGTGGAAAATGAGAGAGGAAAAATGGTCAGTAATTTCAAGTTTTGAGATTAAATGTGACGCTTCAGTGGCCAGAAATCTGTTCTCAAACAGAAGCCGTGAGAACATTACAGTTCATTAATGCAGTGCGGACCACCGGACAGCATTATATCACGAACAGTTGGTGCTCAGACTCGAGAAACTGACCAGAGAAAGAAAAATAATTAACGTCAATTTCGCTGTTTGTGTTGCTTTTTGTATCTTCTGTTTTGTAGTGAAATATTGTTGATTAGTACTATGTTTCGGAGCTCTTAAATTTTCTTGTTTTGTTAGTTATATTTAAAGTCAATTTTAGCTTAAGATTCATGTTTTGTCCTTAACTGAGATTCTTATTGTTTTGTGCTGGATAAACAGATTCTTCTGCAAAAATAAATGTCACCTAATAGTTACAGTTTACATTGTCCCCTCAAGTTACATCAGTGTTGTTAACTTCTTTTTTTATATTTTGTAGTGTTGTTAATTAGGCTACTTTCTCCATAGTTTGATTGTTTTTTAACTACCTTTAAATTCTGCATATTTGTGACAACAGTGTTTATCTGTTATCAGTTTTATGTAGCGCATCAGCCTGCATTCTCTCTATTATGTCTTCAACAATCACACTCCTTTTCATTTAATATCTGCATCTCTTCATCTCTGTCTATGGAAAGGCTGCGGATGCATACTGAAGCGTATCTATATGGAATTGAGTGAGGAAAGCTCAGGTCAAGAGCAGGAGAGTCTGCGGCTCTCAGATAACACCGTCCTGTCCTTTGGAAATCGAGCTGAAATCCTGAGCCGCACACAGGTGATTATGATTTCACTACCTGATTGTCTATATGAGAGTGATCATATAAAACTCTGTGGCTCTTTATATTAACTGGAGTTTTGCAACAGGTCATGAGTTCCTTCAAATGTAATTTTAATGAGTTTTAAGAAGAAAATTAAATCAATAAGGAGAGTCTGATCAAGGACTGCTCCGAAGAAACACATTAGTAGCAGCATGGGGTATGATCCTCAACTTAATCAGCTATAATTAGTCATGTCACATGTGTAAATCTTGATTATTTCAATAGATTGTGATTCCAGAGCATGACCTTCCTTAATGCTTACTTAATTTACCTGCAGCTCAACTAATTGCATTATTATGGTGTATATTTCCCTGTTAAAAACTAGGTATTAATTTGTCAAGTGTACGTTAAGATGGGGTGCCCATATTTTTTTACCATGAAGGGCCAAAAATCAAACTTGATTGAGGGTCGTGGAATGAAATGTTGCATTATATCCAGCTTTATATATATATATATATACAGTGGGTACGGAAAGTATTTATACCCCCTTAAATTTTTCACTCTTTGTTATATTGCAGCCATTTGCTAAAATCATTTAAGTTAATTTTTTTTCCTCATTAATAGATCAAATGGGTGCTTCTACTAAATACTGAGCATTTTTCAGTTTTTCTTTTTTAATAAATCTGCAAAGATGTCAACAATTCTGTGTTTTTCTGTCAATATGGGGTGCTGTGTGTACATTAATGAGGAAAAAAAATTAACTTAAATGATTTTAGCAAATGGCTGCAATATAACAAAGAGTGAAAAATTTAAGGGGGTCTGAATACTTTCCGTACCCACTGTATATATAAATTTGGCATGGTGGGCCAAATTAACGGTCATTGTGGCCCAACTTTGGCCTGCAGGCCTTTTTTTGGGCAACAGTGAATTTTATAAGTCTATAAAGGTCTTAAATGTCTTTCTCTTTGACATGCAGATACCAAGAAATCATGCAGCAAGTGAAGGACAAATATGCATAGGGAAAGAGAGGGAATGCACAAAACAGAGGTATGTGAAGATTTGTAACTCTACTTCCATGGTTTTAATTTATGATTTTTATATTATGATTATTTTTTGGTTCACTGGTTTGTGTGTGTTCATTCCTCTCAGTCATGTCCAGGTCTGCTCCCCAGTGTGCTTTTGCCAGTCTGTGCAAGCTGCCCACTGTGCCGCCCCAGAAGTGGGCATTAGTCCTCTAATTAAACTTCTTTATGGTTTGGGTGGCACAGAGCGCAGGCACATGTCATGCCAAGCCTTGTTTTTACATGCCAGCCTCTGCTGTGCCCTGCCAAACTTTGCCATCTGACAGTATGCCAGACTCTACATCTGAAGCCAGATCTACACCAGACTGTGCCAGTGATGAAGGTCCTTGCCAAGCAGTGTCGCAGCGTGCCAGTCATTACCATTCAACACCAGTCTCACTGTGCCTAGAGTGAGTTCTTATAAAGCTGCTGCTATTTAACAGGGACCTTCATGAGTGTATTCAGAAACACAGGACCAATAGAAAAAACATTCGTTTTATTCTAACTTGTCTGATATATACAGTACCAGTCATAAGTCTGGAATCATGATTTTTTTAAAGAAGTCTCTTATGCTTACCAAGGCTGCATTTATTTGATCAAAAATACAGTAAAAACAGTAATATTGTGAAATATTACAATTTAAAAGAACTGTTTCCTAATTCAATATATATATATTAAAATGTAATTTATACCTGTAATTGCAAATCTGAATTTTCAGCATCATTACTCCAGTCTTCAGTGTCACATGATCTTCAGAAATCATTCTAATATGCTGATTTGCTGCTCAAGAAACATTTCTGATTATTATCAAAGTTGAAAACAGTTGTGCTGCCCAATATTTTTGTGGAAACCATGATACATTACAGTTCAAATGTTTGGAGTCAGTAAGATGGTAAATATGGAGAAGCAGGTGAATTTGGGTGGAGGGAAGCAGCTGGCTTCAGTTATTGTTTTTGTTTGACAGTGGTGGCTAATACAAAGTTACCCTCAGCTTTACTGTACTAACAATAACTTCAGTAACTATGGTATTTTTATTAATTATGCTCACTTTTATAAGAGTGCATGCTCCAAAGATTTATTGCAAAATATTGCAGGTAAAGGCCAAAGTCATTTTAGATAAAAGCATTTGCCAAATGCGTAAATGTAAATGTGAAACATAGTGCATTACTGATGAGACATGAAAAGCCGGATCACACAATTTCCTATTTTTGTACGTTTAGTTTGTATTGCTCTTTTGTAGGTTTGAGAGCCCATTGGCTAAGGTTTTGAGATGGTAATGCAATGCCGGGTTAATCAGGTAATGGTGACCTGTAGACATCCGGGTTAACGGGAGATCTCTGTCACCAGTGCGATCTTAACCAACACATACACAAGACGGTTCCTGCATTCAGGTTGCTGCAAGTTAGGAAATTTCTCTTTAACAGGAATGAATTCAGCGGACATGAAGCATAAGACCGAGCAGAGAGCTGATGTTAAATACAAAACCCCCCGTTAATGCATTTGGCCGACTCATCAGCAAGCTGTTTCCCCACTGGACCCGCAAGCTGTTCCCACTGCAGCCAGATGAGAGCGAGAGAGAGACACCCCAAGGACTTGTGGGTAGTCCACCTGTTTTCAATGCAAGACAAACAAGGGCCAGAGCTTACAGAAGCTTGACTGAGGTATATGAATTAAGATATTTTTGGATAATTAGGTGTCTTACAGTCAAATATCGTGACGGTTTGAAATACATATGCTGTCATTAGTACAGTGTACATGTGTGCATGTTAATACACTCATGCACTCATGTTTTCCTCTTGTGTGTGAGTCTAAATATGGATGCCAGAAAAATGCAAATCTACCAAAAGTTCACATGGCTAATGTGCATTAATATGCATTTCCATCCATGCCATGTTTTCTGGAGCAGGTGTTCAAACAGGCTGATGAATAATGAGCTCTTTGCTGGTCTCCATCCAGATTTTAATATAAAGTATGCTGATATACAGTTTTCTCAAATCTGCCATTAACACCTTCATTTTTTTTTATCTGTACCGTTACTTATTAGAACATTTCCAAAACAAATGATCACTGACTTGATCATTTTATTAATGATTTGAACTTGAAAACAAATTTTTGTTCGGCCCTGAAACTTTTCTGCCCCAAAGAAGTTCAAAAATAGTTTCAAAATGTTTTTCAAGTGTTGGTATTTGAATAATGATTGGACTTCATTTTTTTCTGTAAGAGAAACAAGCTGTTTTGCACACTAGCATTTGTCCTTTTGTGTTCCACACATCTAACAGAAACTTAATCTGAGTGTTTCCATGTTAAAATATTAAGGAAACCAAATGTATCATTGTGCTACATATGTAGGGTTCACAGCGAGGACAAAAACACTGAGCAAAACAGAACAAAGGTTACCATATATTAAGCCCAATAAGCCTCATTATTGTGCGATGTGGTGAATCATCTTCCTTTGTTCAGTGGCTCTGTTTCTTTTGAGGGTTTTCTGTTATCGCATGTTCATTTGTCTCTGTGTGTGTCCCACGTGTGGGTCTCCGTTACAGAAACAAAAGCCACGGAAATCCAGTTCCCCTTTCATTCCAGCGTCATGGAGTTTGAATGTGGCTTAAACAACCTGCTGCGTTCTTTGAAGATAATGCACCATTAGTACATCAGACCACTGAGAGAGAGTCAGGTTGTGTCTGTCTCAATGGACTTTTTCAAAGAGAGGCTGGGCTTTATTAAAATTCATTTCCTTTTGTTGTCACAGCTCTTTTCAGAACCATATTTCTAAGTTCTATTCAGCCAGATGCACAACAAAGGGAAACTGATTTAGAACCTTCTGTTGCCATGGAACCCAAGGGCTGTGTTCAAATATCCATTCACATATTCCTCTCATGATATACTCTCACTCTCTCACTCTTGCTGCTATGGATATGTTGATGATTAAAACCATAAGAAGTATGATAGACACAGTTTCCATCTGAATCTCTGAAGGCCAATTCAAACAAATTTCAACATTTTAAAGGGGTCATAGGATGCCCATTTTCCACAAGTTCATATGATTCTTTAGGATCTTAATGAAAAGTCTGTAACATAGTTTGGTTAAAATTTCTCAATGGTAGTGTAAAACAACACCGTTTTTACCCTGTCAAAAGCTGTTTTATTGCATGTCGCTTTAAATGTTAATGAGCTCTGCTGACCCCGCCCCTCTCTTCCAAGCTGCTCTCAGAGAGACTGTTTACTTTAGCCG
>NW_015645106.1:60529-105543 GCF_001515625.1 Sinocyclocheilus rhinocerous | reverse complement strand
GCATTCATCGTGAAACTTGCTAATTAGCACATTATTAGGAAAGGCGATTTGCAAAGATTCATTAAAAAAACCTTACACTCACTTCTTCTGGAGGTGAAGCTGGATCACGAATGATTCGCGCGAACATAGACACATTTATGTAGATCGGGGGCGCATTCCCTTCAGAAACAATGGTAATCCACTGCGTCTTCAGCGGCTCAGATGTCGGGAGTAAATGACGATTGCTGTTCATTATTACATCCAACAACAGAACACCTCAATCGCTTTGGAGTCATTCTTGTCTACATCTGATGACAACTCACTCAGGGCGGGTCTATGAAATGAAATTGAAATTAAATGTAATTAATTACAACATCAGATCTATTACTGTTTTGATTCAATGTGTAAATCATTATTGACAGAAATGCAGACGGTGTCCTAATCTCAGTCTCGGCTGTGGTGATGCTTTCGTTTGATTGACAGCTGCTGTAAGAGTGCATTTGCTCTCATCATCATGTACTATTGTGGTTTGTTAAAAGCTTTGTGAATTTTAAATGGTCCTGGAGAAGAGATTATATTTAGTCAGATGAATGTGGTCGAAGATTATGAGATTCTCTACACGTTGGTGTGTGTGGAAATTATGCTGTTGTTCTGCATGATGTGAAGTTAGTTGCCGTAGATCATATTTTAGTGCAAAGGTAACATCAGACAGGAGGGCTATGGACAGTCGCAAACTGAATTTCCTCAGTAGCTCTTACATTGTGCATGAACTTACTGTCAGGAGTAGTTTAGTGGGGAAAAATGGGATCTGTTAAGACTATGTGTGGGTTTTTGCAGGAACATATCAACACAGAATGATGCATATTGAATAAGAATGATATATTTCTGATGATTTTGCTGGTGAAATATGAATATTATAAAGATTCTATTGTACTTTTTTTATTTGAAAAAATAAAAGTCATTAGGTTCACAGACCATTTTTGTCTCCTATGAGTATGTTATATTTAGTCAGATGAATGTGGTCGAAGATTATGAGATTCTCTACACGTTGGTGTGTGTGGAAATTATGCTGTTGTTCTGCATGATGTGAAGTTAGTTGCCGTAGATCATATTTTAGTGCAAAGGTAACATCAGACAGGAGGGCTATGGACAGTCGCAAACTGAATTTCCTCAGTAGCTCTTACATTGTGCATGAACTTACTGTCAGGAGTAGTTTAGTGGGGAAAAATGGGATCTGTTAAGACTATGTGTGGGTTTTTGCAGGAACATATCAACACAGAATGATGCATATTGAATAAGAATGATATATTTCTGATGATTTTGCTGGTGAAATATGAATATTATAAAGATTCTATTGTACTTTTTTTATTTGAAAATTGTTCAATTCTGTCATTAGGTTCACAGACCATTTTTGTCTCCTATGAGTATGAGAAAGTTTGGACAGAGTTAATATTCAGTTGCAAAAACAGTTGGTAAGCTCAGTTTATTTCAATTAATCAATTCAAACTGACTGTTTTAGTGAACTGCTTCAAAAATCACTCAAACATGGACATCTCTGTGTGGCATTTCCATATATTATATGAATGCAATTACATGTTTTAAAATATATATTAAATATTATTGTTTATGCATGGAGAATACATGCCATGGCTGTTTTAAAATAGATTTACTTCTTGCATTATTCACAAAATAAAAAATTTATTTTTATGCATTTTGAGTATTTAATATGTATTGTTGAAAGGCTCAAAAATATTAAAACATAATGTTTTAAGCTATATCCTTGATATGTATGCATGTATGTTTTCACCAAAGCATGAGAGTTCAGCTCAGAGAGTCGATGTTGCACACAAGTAATCCAGGTTTTTCACTGTGCATTGTGATGCCATGCTGCTCTTTTGCATATTGACTGTATCTATTTAAATGCTGTATCCATTATAGATGATCATTATTCATTCTCTCTCAAGTCTGTCAGAGAGAAACTACTGCAAACTAACGTAAACAACAGCAGATGAGTTGGTATGATGTGATGATGCCACTAGAAATAGAAAAAAATGCTCTTTCTGTTTCTTTGCCATTCTGTGGAATGGAGTGAAACAACAGCAGCAGCAGCAACACAACTCCTCAAAAAAACCTCCAGCATTCACTGTTTTTGTCTTAGTCTGTGCTGGTGATTCAAGGGAAACGCGACTGCAAACTGTCACCCAGTGAATCCTCAATGGATTCCGATCTCTTTGAGTATTGAGGCTCTGGTGTGGAAATAACAGGCGTGACTGAGAATGAGCTTGAGTGAAGCATCAAATATGCAGCAGCTCTGAAGCGTCGAGGAATCTGTGTCCCGCACCACACAGAAACTTCTGTGACACACTTCACTGCCTCCAGTGCTGCTCTCCTGCCCGTCCCCGTCCCTTCCTGTCTTTGCCTCTTTTAAATTTTAAAAAGGTGTCTTTAATTCTATGTTCTTGCTTCTTATTGGATTCCTCCATTTTATTTCAGATGCTTTAATAATTTGTCACATGTCAGAATAAAAAGACTTCATATAAACACTTGAATTGGAAAATTATTGTTTGATAGAGCTCAAATGAATTTAAAATCTATATCTGATTATGCAGATATTAAAGGGCTCGAATGCATTTTTTTCTCTTTTTATTTTTCACCTCAGTTCCATTTACATTTTTAGTTGTTGTTTTTTTGCACCAAATACATCATTTATTTTTGTTTTTTTATTATTATAAATAAATAAATATATATTATATATTATTTTTTATTTTTTTTATGAAGTAAATAGCACTCTTCAGGTATTATAGATTGTAAATCTCTTTTTGGATTTATTTTGATTTTGATCATTTGATCAGACTGACAAAGTTCAGAAATTTCTAGACCAAACTGAATTTTTAAACACAAAATTTTAAACGTAAAATAGACCATTGCACTACAACATAAAGGTCAGAAGTTTGATTTATCAGGCAATAGATAAACTAATAAAATATATATTTGAATGCATTGTAAGCCGCTTTGGATAAAAGTTTCCACAAAAGCATTGCTAAATGTGCAACATGTTGAGGTCATTTTTGAATTATCATTGTAAAAACACCATTTTTTCTTGACTGTATATACAGTAGTGTGAGCTGTAAACTGTACTCAATGAGTAATAAGTTAGTACTCCATTCTGAACATGAGTAGTACTTTAGTAGCAAGTTTTCCCACATAATCTGGTTTATTTTATTTTATTGTTTTATTTAGTTTTATTTTATTTTAGCCAAGGCAAACCTCAAAAAAACCTCCAGCATTCACTGTTTTTGTCTTAGTCTGTGCTGGTGATTCAAGGGAAACGCGACTGCAAACTGTCACCCAGTGAATCCTCAATGGATTCCGATCTCTTTGAGTATTGAGGCTCTGGTGTGGAAATAACAGGCGTGACTGAGAATGAGCTTGAGTGAAGCATCAAATATGCAGCAGCTCTGAAGCGTCGAGGAATCTGTGTCCCGCACCACACAGAAACTTCTGTGACACACTTCACTGCCTCCAGTGCTGCTCTCCTGCCCGTCCCCGTCCCTTCCTGTCTTTGCCTCTTTTAAATTTTAAAAAGGTGTCTTTAATTCTATGTTCTTGCTTCTTATTGGATTCCTCCATTTTATTTCAGATGCTTTAATAATTTGTCACATGTCAGAATAAAAAGACTTCATATAAACACTTGAATTGGAAAATTATTGTTTGATAGAGCTCAAATGAATTTAAAATCTATATCTGATTATGCAGATATTAAAGGGCTCGAATGCATTTTTTTCTCTTTTTATTTTTCACCTCAGTTCCATTTACATTTTTAGTTGTTGTTTTTTTGCACCAAATACATCATTTATTTTTGTTTTTTTATTATTATAAATAAATAAATATATATTATATATTATTTTTTATTTTTTTTATGAAGTAAATAGCACTCTTCAGGTATTATAGATTGTAAATCTCTTTTTGGATTTATTTTGATTTTGATCATTTGATCAGACTGACAAAGTTCAGAAATTTCTAGACCAAACTGAATTTTTAAACACAAAATTTTAAACGTAAAATAGACCATTGCACTACAACATAAAGGTCAGAAGTTTGATTTATCAGGCAATAGATAAACTAATAAAATATATATTTGAATGCATTGTAAGCCGCTTTGGATAAAAGTTTCCACAAAAGCATTGCTAAATGTGCAACATGTTGAGGTCATTTTTGAATTATCATTGTAAAAACACCATTTTTTCTTGAATGTATATAGAGTAGTGTGAACTGTAAACTGTACTCAATGAGTAATAAGTTAGTACTCCATTCTGAACATGAGTAGTACTTTAGTAGCAAGTTTTCCCACGTAATCTGGTTTATTTTATTTTATTGTTTTATTTAGTTTTATTTTATTTTGGCCAAGGCAAAACATTTTGTATATCACTGATATAGTCAACCAAAACTATATATATTGCAATGCAACTTTTCAAATATAACTTTATATTCGAAAGGATATTCCTATTCCTACAAGTACATACTTATATATATATATATATTTTTTTTACTATGTTTGCACTACATAAGTGTTCATCACAAGATCATTAAATCAGGAGTAGTTGAATCTTTTCCATTACCCAGGACTAAAAGCAAGAGCAAGCAAGAAAAACTGAAACGGCTATTAAAAAGAAACTCAGCTGCTGCGCTCGTGGCTAAAGGTGCTTGAGTGTGTGATAAGAGGCTCTTGAGTGATGTTTTATAGTCCAGAGGTTCCTCCGACAGACCTGATTAGAGCTTTTCCACCGCTGACAGTGTTCAAATATGCAGCTACTTCTGTGTAAGAATCATATCAGCACGCTGCCAAGAGCAATACAGGTTATCAGCCCACCGATATAATACAACAATTATACAGTCGCCACACAATACATATAGATTAACCCCCGCTTCATCTTTAATTCAGACTCCATTTACTCTGCCAGTTTGTGTGTAGGCAGGCGAGCGCCGCTCTTCTGGATGATAATAGCTGTGAATGAGACTCTGTGCGGCTAATTGCACATCAAACAGATCGTGCTGGAGTGAGATTAGTGTTGGTCCAGAGAAGCTTCTCAGAACAATCCTCATCTTCTTCTTTCTTGTTTTCTCCATAGTTTCTCCTTTCATTCTCTAATCCCTTTTTCTGTAGGCAAATGTGCAGAATTTTGAATACTTATTTTATATGTTGGTTTCAATATTAAAGTGTGCTTATAAAGCTGTTTCTGATCAATCTGATGTTTAAAGTCCTTGTCAATCCACAGCTCAGTGGCAGTTACTTGGTGTGTTTGTACCTACTTAAACATATTTTAGGGACAAAATTGTACTTAGAAATGAGCTAAACCTCACAGTTTAGGGATGTAAAAAGCACATTTCTATAGCTCAAACAGTAGAGTATGGCACTCCACTTCAGGGCGTCTCCATCGCTCGGTGTTTTTAAATCAAATTTAAAGACTCATTTTTACCCCCTTGCATTTGTGTGATGCTGTGTACGGTACCTTTGATGTATGTTTTTGTGTGTATATGCATATTTTAATTTTTTAATCTTTTCTGTTTTTTCTTTTAATTTTGATCTCTGTTGCTTTTTGTCTAAGCTTTTATTGCAAAGCACTTTGGATCAACGATGGTTGTGTTAAAGTTGTGCTCTGTAAATAAAGTTTGACTTGACTTGACTAGTAAAACTAAAATCATGGCTTCAGTTCCTAAGAAATGCATGATTTGCATACCTTGAATGCAATGTAAGTGGCTTTGGATAAAAGCATCTGCAATCATTAAAAAAAAATTCTGAATGTTTTCTGAGTGTGGGTTAGGATTGGGTTACAGTATTTATAATAAGCTGTAAATAAAATATTGTAAGTCTATGGAATGTCCCCATTTAGATCTTTGTATACCACTCTATTTGTAGCACTTGAAATATTCTTCCTCGTGCCATCAAACACTGCTTTTTTCAGATCTGAGTAAATGAAACGGCAAGTTAACTGGCTCAATATGTTTGAAAATGTGGTGATATAAATTCAGACGAGGGAAGTACAGTCGTTTGCATTTAATATCTTCTCTCTCGGCACTAAAATGGAGCGCAACAGTCGTTTGCACACTTACAAATGCCCCATTCATATTCTCCATACAGAAATAGATTTTTAGCAGCAATGTGTAAACATCTCAAGACAGACTTACCATGAGCTCCGAGGTTATTTACTGATGATAAATATACACAAACTAAATCTTGTTTATTAGCAGAATTCCCAGTGAGGAACCACACTGCCCATAATCCCAGAGAGAGATCCACCAATTAGAGAAATTACTGTTACTATGGAAAAGAAAAAAAAATATTAGAGCGCGCACACTCCCATGGGTGCATTATACAGTATAAACAGTAATATTGTGAAATATATTACAATTTTAAACAGCTGTTTTCTATGTGAATATATTATAAACTGTAATTTATTTCTGTGATGCGCAGCTGAATTTTCAGCATCATTACTCCAGTCTTCAGTGCCACATGATCTTCAGAAATCATTCTAATATGCTGATTTGCTGCTCATGAAACATTTCTGATTATTATCAATGTTGAAAACAGTTGTGCTGCCAAATATATTATTTGGAAACTGTGATACATTTTATTTGTCAGGATTCACAGATGAATAAAAAGTTCACAAGAACAGCGTTTATTTGAAATAGAAATCCTTTGTAACATTATAAATATTTTTACTCTCACTTTGATCCATTTTAGTGTGTCCTTGCTGAATAAAAGTGTTACTTTCTTTCAAAAAATAAAATGTTTGCTTTAAATAGTAGATCAAAAGTTAGAACTCTTTACTGTAGGTTTTTCTATAGAGAGGCTCTGAAGCTTCTGCTGCATTACAGTGAGGTTAAACCAATTAACGCCAGGCCACAGCTAACAAGCTTTAAAAGGCCTGTAAGAATACACACACACACACGCACACACACATACACACACACACGGATGGATGGATGGATGAACAGATCAACAGAGCTGGAGACTGAGTGAGCAAAGCAATCAGTTTAACACCAGCAATGTTCATCACGCATGTTGCTTTTTCAAATCCGCCTGCACTAATGCTATAAAAAAGACATGTCTGTGTTCTTCTCTCTTGGAGGCTGGTCGATTAAGACAAGCTTTTTGTGTGCAGTCGGGTGAGATCCTCTATATTTGTGTTTTACAGAATTAAATATATGCAATGGGATCAGCAGGGAGCACAAGAAGGAGCGTATTAGAATAATTAAAGGCACACATGCAGTGCTGGCATGAAGAAACACTCAGACACAGACACATGCACTGAAGAAGAGAATCCATCAAATGTAATCTGAAGTGTTGAATGAGGTGAACGTGTGTGTTTTATCTACATGTGTGACACTGAGGCATGTTCATGCGTGTAGATAATCTTGTTATGAAAGTGCACATATAGATTTGGATGTCATAATGATCAAAGTCTTTCTGAACGAGTGATTGTTCTGTTCTGGATGTGAGAAGCATGAGGTGTTTCTAACAAGATATCACGTCCAAAAATACACATTCATTTGAGCTGCTGCCTTGTGTTTCTGGTCTTGGTAACTATAAAGCCTGAAACATACAAAAAATCTGGTGTAGAAACCATTTTTACTCAGAAATTGCTAGTAAATGTCACAAATGACAAAGAAATGGCAAGCAACAAATTGAATCAAACATGTACACAAACATGTTTTCTTGTAAAATGTACTCCAGTCATCTTTGTTTTATTTACTACTTTAAAAATATTTTTATGTGCAAATACTTGAATGCAGATTCTTATTCGCTTTTAAAATGATTTTTCTAAAGTTGTAAAAAAAAAAAAAAAATACAAAGATCATTGGACTGTTTTACAGCTGATTGAAAATATTTCATTCTTTCATTTTCAAAATTTCACATTCAGTGTCTTACTTGCCATTTCTTTGTAATTATTTCTGAAATTTACTAGTGATTTCTTCTGAGTGAAAACTGTTTTAAAGTAAATCATACACCAAATTTTTCCCCTTAGCTCTACAAGTTTGAATTTGATCTTTATTTCCCTTTTGAAATGTGAAGTGCAATTCGTAATGCAACACAAAAACAAGTTGCATTCTTAGTGTTGCCAAAAGAGGCGCTAGAGAGATTATTAGCATAATTTGTCTTCTATTGTTAGTTTTCTCTTTCAGGTCATCTACTGTCATAGCAGAGCATCAGGGGAATCATACAAAGCAGGTCAATCTAGCAGCCTGAATAATAACAGCTAAATAATCTTTAATATGCTTTAATGTCTTTGAAATTTGATGGAGAGATTGTTGACAAAAATGGTGCATTCTGGGAGATGAAGAAAAAGCACATAGTGAGCATAGTGTAGTTATATATTTGCACAGTATATTGAGAAAATGAACATTAATAATTAGGCAAACTTGGTAAAAACTAGTGATGTTTTAAAACTAAAGATCAACTAAATGGTGGGCCGTGGGCCACAAAGACTCATTTGCTCATTTCAGTCTTGATCAGAATGTGTAACTTGATTAAAGATGAATTTATTCATGCAAACGGGCAGATTTCTGATGCACAAAAAATGCTCAGGTAATGTTGACGTAATGTGCTTTTTTTAAACGATGAAATCACAGGTGCTAATTGAAACAGAGCAGTGAAAAGACAGTGTTTCAGACACGCAGTCAGCCAGGATTGATGTGTAAAATGAAGTCGTAGCACTTTGAGCAAAGGGAAAGTTAACTGCAAAACACTTCTTCATCTCTCTCTCTCTTTAAATACGCTTCTCAGTCTGGAAGTTTCACACACCAGCTTTTCACTTGAATTTATTGAGACTGTTTAATTAGTTGAGAAACTTTTACAAAGCGCATTTCCTCTAAAATGTCCCTTTATCACACAATATAAAGGAATGTTTGGCTTTATTGTTCCGCTTTTCTTGCTCTGAGACAAAATAACTATTGACTTATCACAGCTGCGTTGCCTGTTTGTCTCTCTTCCTTTAAAAGATAATTTCATTTTATGCTTTATGAAAACTCTATAAAGCAATATTTTGGGTTTTAGACAAAAGGATTTTGCTTTAAGTGGATAAATAGGAATTGATTCATAAAAACACTGCTCATATTTGAAATTGGAAAAGAATAAAACACAAAGCGGACTTCTGACACATGGAATATGCAGAATAAATTACATGCACACAACTGAGCCAAAGTCTTTAATGAAACTTTCATATAGAGAGAAATCACTGACAGCCATAAACAACAGCCGCAAACAGTTTTTCTTAAAGAGGTCACATCGTGTGTTTTTTTTTAAATTGTTGCATGTAATAAATGTCACATGTTTAATCACTCTAATTCAAATATTAAATAATCATCCTTATAACAAACATACAGTTTACTACATGTGCAGTCACGGTTTATTGCTTTTATAAAATAAAATATTGTCTGATGCTTAAAAAAGAACCACTTCAGTATTTATTAATGATATAAGATTGGCAGAGTTCACCCACTTTTAACTGTGCCTTTGAATGTTTAATTATACAAAGATGTGTCTAGTATATAATTAGTCTTTATATTAACTGTATGTGTCATACAGAGCTCATAGAGTTCAACAGCACCTCCTAGTGTTAGACTCAGGAACGACACACAGGCCTTTAAATAGATAATTCAGCTAAAAATTTAAATTCTGTAATTATTTATCCACCTTCAAATCATTCCAAACCCATATGATGTTATTTATTCTGAAAGAATCTTGACGAATCTTCATGCAGCTCTTTTCCATTCAAAGTTCATAATAACCACAACAGTCAAAATAATGGTCAAAAAAGTCATATTAAAGCTTTGTGCGTGGAACAGATTGAAAGTGTTTTAATATCTGTCAGGACTCAGGACATCATATTAATATGAATTCCATATTAACATGTCCAGATTATATTTCAGCTCAAGCATAAAAAAAATAAATACATATTTTTGCATATTTAAGGTTGTTTGAAATGTTAAGATGTTAAAGGTATAACAAATTCTGCCATGTGTATAAATATTGTAAAATTTAAATGATATATTAATGGTCATAAAAATTCTTTCTTTCTCTTTATTTTCAGGTGAAATATGAGCCAGACATATTCTTGACAGGTTTCGTGAGATTCACTCATTCAGAACAAAACTAGCAGACTAATAATCATCTGTCAGACCACTCAAAAACTCCATCTGACAAGCTACAAATGGTCTGTCCACCTCCGTCCGCTGCACTCGCCACACCAGTGACCAGATGAGGGCGTTTCCATAAATAATGCATCAGACCTCTCCAGAGAGTAAATATAATGTTTAATTGAAAGATTTTGCAAGGTCACATTAGGTAAAGTGCTGCTTTCTCCACCAGACAGCGCCACCTATCAGTCACGAGCAAAAAAGAAAAAGAACAAGATAAAACTGGAATAAAAGGAAGAATTTGCCACCTGATTTTCTAAAGTTTGCAAGGTTAGTGGCATTAAATCTCGGAAATATATTCAGACTTTTTGAGACACTTACAGAGTAATTTATGAGCAGAACTGCACTTTATGCTTTGCTTTCTGACTTCTTTTTTCTGTTTGTAAAACTTTTTTGGATAGATAGAAATTCTGATCAGAAAGTCTGCACACATTTCCATTATATTTTAGTTTTTTTTGCTCTTTTTTTTTTCTTGCATTAAGAAATGCAAAAACGTTAATTGCGACTTTATCTCACAATTCAGACTTTTTTCCTCACAATTCTGAGATATAAACTCTGTCAAAGATATAAACTATAAAATATAAACTCTGATGTTCTGAATTCTTTTTCTTGTGATTCTGAGTTTACATTTCACAATAGAATTGTTTTATTTTTAAAGAAATATCGAATTGCAAGATATAAACTCAGAATTATAACTCTTTTCTTGTGATTACAAGTTTACATTTCACAGTTCTGTTGTTTTTTAAAGAAATTATAAAGGTAATTGTGACTTTTTATCTCACAATTCTGACTTTTTTCCCCCTCTCAATTGCAAGTTAACCTTGCAATTATGACATTTTTCTCAGAGTTGTGAGATACAAAGATATTGCAAGTTATAAACTCAGAATTTCGGGAAAAAAGTATGAATTCTGAGAGAAAAATGCAACTTCAAATCCAGAATTGCAAGACTTAAACTCAGAACTGCGACATGTAAACTTGGCATTGCACGAAAACAGGTCAGAATTCTGAGTTTAGAAGTCAGCATTGCGAGGGGGAAAATAGTCTGACTTGTAAGATAAAAACTCGCAATTAACTTTTTTTTAATTTCCTTGGTTGAATCAAAAGTCCTTAGTTTTCTCATTCTTTGAATGATTTTTCCCCCATGCCAATCTATTGTGCTGTAATATATTTCTATTAAACCAGCCTTCAATTGCACATACAAAGCAAACTGCATTTGGTTGCTAGAAATGTCATTCAGACATTCTCCTGGCCAGAATAACCTACAATGTGAACCAGACCTTATGCTGATATTCAAAAGTCAGACTATGCAAGCATTTATTTATTATCTATTATCATTTCTCAAATTTAGGATTCGTGTTTCTAGTCAATCAACCCTCCAATCAATAATAATAGTGATGATGACCTTAGCAAACACAATCAATAATGACTAGTGCATTTCAAGATTCTCACAAGTCCCTGGCGTTCACTTTCTGTTTAAGTCTCTGGAAGGCAGAGCGTCGTCGGGCAGGTTGTTGAGAGTGAACTCAAGGAAGCAGTTTAAATTTGCATGAATCACTCTCAGATCAAAGGAGCGGCGGGGCGCCAGTCACTCGCAGAGCTCAAATATGATGGAATGTTTATTTCTGGGTCAGTGGGGGTGCTAATGAGAATGCATTCTAAGAACGAGAGCGCGAGCGAAGGCCTGAACAGCGGCTCTTGATTGGTTCGGTTTGACAGCCGCTCACCGGGAAGGACATTGAAAATGACAGGCCGCCTGCGACCGGAGAGAGCTACACCAACTAATACAGCCAAAATAACGGAGAGAGAGCAGAGACATGTTTTATTTATGGGCTTGCTACCTGAGCTAGACTTTCACATACAAAACTTTCTATGCAGAAAAAAAAAAGTCATATATTTACAGCAATAAAACACCGGAAATGTCAAGTTTACTGTCACTCTTCCCACTGCAGACCAAGAGAAAAGTAATCAAATATAGCCTTGTGAAAAAGAACTGTGCTTAACTATTCAATAGGCTATGTGCTTGTGGTGTACTTCATATCTTAAAAGCATAGACAAATGGTCAAAAGAGTAGAATAATTTAGATTTTTTTTTTTTTTATCTCTAAAATATCTTTAAAAAATCTCTTCTGCTCATACGGCTGTATTTATTTAAACAAAAAAAAAACAAATGCCGTAAAAACAGTGATATTGTGAAATATTATTGCAATTTAAAATAGCTGTTTTCTATGTGAATATCTGTTAAACTATAATTTATTTCTGTGATGCGCAGCTGTATTTTCAGCATCATTCCTCCAGTCTTCAGTGTTACATGATCTTTCAGAAATCATTCTAATATGCTGATTTGCTAATTGCTCAACTAATTGCATTTAATATAAATTTAAACTACAATACATTCTCATTCAGTTACAAAAAATGCAATTATATGTCATTAAACATTACATTCAATATATTTTTATATATTTTTACAATAAACACTTTTATAAAGTATGTTGCGTGTACTTAGCATTTCATGCAGAACCACGTTACAACACATGAGAATGACAGTGTGACTGCAGACATTACAGCAAAATAATGCTGTAAACAGCACATACTGTACAAACAGTCATGAAACAGCAAACACTGCATGCTGATGTGGTTCTGTTCGAGAGGAGATGCATTGACAGTACAGCTTCTGAGCTGGATTTCTAGTGCATCTCACTTATTATTGAACTTGTGAATGTGTAATTCTTTCGTTCATTAGAAAGTGTCTAACGAGATGAGCAAAGCCATGAAGAAAGGCTGAAGGTTAAGCAATCGAAGATGTTTACACTTCTGAAAACCACTCAGGTGAGCTGATCTGTGAGAAAACACGTGACCCCATCAAATCAATTGAGTTCAACAAACACTAATTACCAGCAATACAGTCAGTGGAATACTAGCTTACACTGTGCAGTTTACCTACTATTAAAAAAAACATAGTATAAGAAACAGTATGTATTATGATAAAAGTGTCAAACACTGCCAACAGCTGTCTGTCTAGTCAAGTCGCTTTTTACAACAAACATTGTTTTAAAGCAGCTTTACAGAAAATCATATTCTTAATGTTTAAAATATCTTTGCCATGTAGATGCATTTAGCATATTAGAGCTGGATGATAATATAGTTTTTTTTTGCGAACAATCAAGCAGTTGAGGTTTGCTAGTACATACTATTAAATGTGAGTGTGTATACTGTGACTAAAGTTGGCTATAATTGTAGTAGTTGTATAATTTGTTATTAATTAATTAAATCAGTTTATTTATTCATTATGTGACGATATTGAAAATGATAAAGCATTTGAGGCATATAATCTTGGAACTGAAAATTGTTAATTAATATTTGTAATATAATTTTGGTATGTTATTCCAAGTATAGTGAGAATGTGTGTTAGTGGTTGTGAGTGTGAGTGTGAGTGTGAGAGTGAGAGTGAGTGTGAGTGTGAGTGATATTTTAAAGCTAAAAGCCATGGCCACAAAGACTAATTTGCTCAATTAAATCTTGATCTGAATGTGTAGTTTGATTAAAGATGCATTTATTCAAGCAAACTGGAAGATTTCTGATGCACGAGTAAATGCTCAGATAATTGACGTATATGTGCTTTTTTACACTATGAAATCGCAGGTGCTAATTGAAACAGAGCAGTGAAAAGACAGTGTTTCAGACATGCAGTCAGCCAGGATTGATGTGTAAAATGAAGTCATAGCACTTTGAGCAAAGTGAAAGTTAACTGCAAAAGACTGAAATCCAATTCACTCCGTCTCCTTCATCTCTCTCTCTTTAAATACGGTTCTCGTTCTGGAAGTTTCACACACCAGCTTTACACTTGAATTTATTGAGATTGTTTAATTAGTTGAGAAACTTCCACAAAGCACATTTCTTCTAAAATGTCCCTTTATCACACAATATAAAGGACTGTTTGGTTTTATTGTTCCGCTTTTCTTGCTCTGAGACAAAATAACTATTGACTTATCACAGCTGCATTGCCTGCTTATCTCTCTTCCTTTAAAAGATAATTTCATTTTACGCTTTATGCAAAGTCTATAAAGTAATATTTTGGGTTTTAGACAAAAGGATTTTGCTTTAAGTGGATAAATAGGAATTGATTCATAAAAACACTGCTCATATTTGAAATTGGAAAAGAATAAAACACAAAGCCGACTTCTGTCACATTGAATATGCAGAATTGAGCCAAAGTCTTTAATGAAACTTTCACATAGAGAGTAAATCACTGACCACTATGAACAACAACCACATACACAATACCAGCAGAAGATTTCCTCAAAACAGGACTGTCATTTAATCCTGTGGCATGTGAGGCAAATGTCATCATTTTTATTTGCTGACAAAGTTGATGAATCATCCTTAAAACAAACATACATTTTACAACCTGTGAAGTCATGGTTTATAGTTTTTTTTTTCTTTTTTTTTATAAATTATCACCTGATTTTGAAACAGAACCACTTTTTTTTTTTTAATGACACAAGATTGGCAAAGTTCACCCATTTTCATCTGTCTCCCTGAATGTTTAATTATACAAAGATTTGTCTGGTGTGTAATTAGTCTCACAGGCAGTCTGTATTAACTGTATGCCTCATATAGAGCTCACAGAGTTCAACAGCACCTCTTAGTGTTAGAACCAGGAACCACACACAGGCCTGTATAGGGATAGTTCAGCCAAAAATGAAAAATCTCACAAAGTTTCCTGTAAGGGGTAGGTTTAGGGGTAGGGTTGGTGTAGGGCAATAGCACATACAGTTTGTACAGTATAAAAACCATTACGCCTATGGAATGTCCCCATAAAACATGGAAACACAACATGTGTGTGCGTGTGTGTGTGTGTGTGTGTGTGTGTGTGTGTGTGTGACATCAGGTCACATCAGGGTGAAGAGACTGACGCGTGATTAGACAGTGTGCAGGAATCCATGTGTGCAGCGTTTCAGTCCATTTGCCTCTTATTGAGTAAAGTGTTCCTCAAACACAGGCTGTCAGACTCAAGCGGAGCGTGACTGCAGTTGTCTGAGACACTTTCACATCTCACACCAATTAACATTTAAAACACTCTCAGTCACACACACACACACACACACACGTACGTGAGACACAAAGGAAGGAATAGCGATTGATTAAGTGCAAACACAAATGACATCCAATCATGTACTAAACATCTGACGAGGAGACGTTTTCTTTCATCAGTCTGTTTTCAAGCATCAGCTAAGCAACTGAGCTCACAAATGCCATAACAAGATTCATAAGTCACAAAACACCTTGAGTTTTCTGTGAGGTGAGTGTATGAGCACTGATTCCTGAGCACTGGGACTGAACGGCCACAGAACTGATATTATCTATATTTATGCTAGAGAGCTAGAAATCATTTTGGATTAATTTTCTCAAAAAGATGTGTGTTTTTCCTCACCTATTACCAGATATGAGTTTGATGTACAAAACTAATGCATCAAATACTAAATCTTGACTTGTCTAATGAATGAAATGAGACTACAGGATGCTTTCAAACTGATTTTCATCTTCGTTTGTTTTAATAATCGCCAGTCAGACATTCACTAGACAAAAATTACAGTGCAGACAAAGCAACCATATTTTACACATCACACCTGTATTAAATGCAGCAGCTGTTTTGCTTTTCTGGTGTTTATACAAATAGAATCTACTTAAAATGATAATATCTAAAAATCCTGAATAATTTCTTTATCATTTATGTGATGGAACATTGAAATAAAATAAATACAATACATTTGTGTTGCGTTATTAGAAAATAATAAGAACATAATAAATTACATAATATAATAATATCAAAATAGCACTTTCAAGATGAAGACTGACTTTGATATTTGCTGATTCTACAAACATTATCATAAGGTATTGGCCAAAGTATACTATCTTATGAAAAGTGTTCTTTTTTAATTAATTACTTTCCTTCTAGTAAAGTATATAATGTTTCTTTCAAAGGTACATATTTGTATTTCTTATTATAAGTTATTTTATGTTTGAATCAATATGAAGTAGTTGGTTTAGGGGAGTGAAACACAATATAATGTCATACTTTTTACAAAAAAGAAAGAAAAGAAAAACAAAATGAAGAAAATTTAAGTTTTCAAAATTATTTCCTCTTAATTTAAGAGCAAATTATGCTATTATGAAGGTGAAGTTGTGTGATGTGTTTAGTCTCAACAATCAGTGAGTGTGTGTGTGTGTGTGCGTGCGTGCGTGCGTGTGTGTGTGTGTGTGTGTGTGTGTGCGAGTGCGTGTGTGTGTACGTGTGTGTGTTTGAGAGACAGTAAATGTATAAAAAGACATGATGAATATCAGCGTGCATCAGCTTTCTGCAGCATCTGTGTGTGTTTAGTCGTCTGCTGAGCATCACAGATCATATTTGTCTTCATCTGAGAGACTAATTCTAGATAAATGGATGAAAACGAGAGAGGAGGAGTGAACAGGAACTATTCCCTGGAAAGACAGATGTGTGTGTGATTAGAGGAGCGGCTGTCATATCTGCTTTCCTCTTCTTACAGTTTTTTTCAATTGCTTAAGCACAATTTTGAAAACGGGGCCCGGTTTTTCAAATCCCTTCACACAATTAGCACAACACTACACCAAAGTAGCACAACACCTCAGATAATTTGCAAAATGGAACACTTTTGTCAAAACTATACAATGTCTTATAAAAACCTATTGTGCTTCAAAGAAGGCACTTTACCATACAACAGTCAAGGTGATTCATCACAAGTCACTAAAGAGACAAAAGGCTTCAAGGTGGCTAGGTTTATTGGGGCCAGATTTCCTTGTAAGAGACAGGTGGAGGACCCTGTACAAACTCCCTGTTGAGAAGCGAACTGCTGATCTGCAGTGGAGGATCATTCACGGGGCCATAGCTACAGACAGACATGTGGCACACCTGAATCCAGCAGTGGGTGGGCAGTGTAGGTTTTGTGGCGAGGGAGAAGATCTAGAGCATTTGTTTTTAAAATGTAGTAGACTAAATAATTTGTTTGAATTACTTATAACTTGGTTTCAAGGGTTTACAGAAGAATTTTCAGATAAAGTATTTATAGGAGGACTGAAATATAGATTTTTATTAAGAAGGAGAGTGTGCTTATTGAATTATTTAATAGGGACAGCGAAATTGGCCATATGGAAAACGAGGAAAAATAAGGGCCTAGAGTTGGCAGCAACTGATCCTAAAGTAATGTTTATGTGTTTGGTGGTAGCAAGAATAAGAACAGAGTTTGCATATTACAGTCTTATAAATAATGTAAATGCTTTTTGTGAAATTTGGTGTATTAATGAGGTTCTATGTGTTGTACATGATGATCAGGTGGTCTTCAGTTTTTAAATAATATTTATGTTTTTAATTGCATTTTGATGTATTGGGATGTGATGTTCTAATTAGGAATGTAAGAATTTGTAAAAAATAAAGTGTTTCTAAACCTCTCTCTCTCTCTGTCTCTCTCTCTCTCTCAATTCAATTCAATTCAATTCAAATAGCTTTATTGGCATGACAAAAATAAATGTTGTATTGCCAAAGCATTAAGACAACAAAGAGAATGGTTTAACATCTGAACATTTACATTAGAACATCTGAACATTTATTTATATATTATATTAAAAATAATAATAATAATAATAATAATAACGATTTTCCTGTAGCAACTGCTGGACTGAGAAATGTAACATTATGTACTCTCTCTCGCTCCCTCTCTCTCTCTCTCTCGCTCTCGCTCTCCCTCTCGCTCTCCCTCTCGCTCTTCCTCTTCCTCTTCCTTGGCCTCTTCCTCCACCTTGTTCTCTCCGGATTCCCCCTCTCATCCGCACTCTCCCTCTTCCTCTGACATCGTCCATTTTTGTTGAAGACAGGTGAACTTACCTGTTGCCTTCTTATAGTGCTTAAACCTGATTGGTGTGTCTACAATTAAGCACCAGTGTGTGTGCACACCTGGTGGCTGTGTTTAACCAATTGGTTCATGGGTGTGTTCATTTGAAAGCCTTTGCTTTGAAATTGCAAGGAAATGACATCATGATAAATTTCTGTGTCAAATGCATACAAGTGTGTTTAGTGTTTTGCAAATCACTGTGTGTAATGTTTTGCAAAAAGTGTGAAGCTGACAATGTGCTTACAGTTGTGCAAATCTAGGCCGGTGTTTTGCTCCTTGAGTGTAAGGTTTTGCTAATTGTGGGAAAGTTTTCATTTTAGTGTGTAAGCAATTGAAAAAAACTGTATTGGGATGATTGACTGTCGCCATGGTAACAGATTATGGAGCAGGAGGAAGATTCCTCGATGGACATCAGCAGATCGATTCTGGAGAGAGAGAATGAAGGAGGTGCACGTGTTGATCTGGGTTTCTTCATATATGAGACAAGATGTCTTTTTTTTTTCTTTGATACCAAATAGTGAATTTGTAACAACTCTTATTTTGACTTCTTGTTCTGTTTCTTTATATAGCTACTCATTTTTTTCAGTGTCTGTGCTTCTAAACTCAGTAAGGAAGCAAAAGATAAACATTTGTATCGAAAACTATTATTCTGTTAAATCTGTTCAGAAATATATGCGTAAGATTGGAATTCAGATTCTAGAATGAGCGAAAATTTGATGCCAAATAATGAGTTCGTAGCAAGTTTTATTTTGACTTCTTGTGTTTCTTTATTATGAATCACTTTTATTCAATGTCTATGTGCCTCTGAAATTCAGTAAGTATATAATAATATATAATATAATAGAAAACAATTATCAAACTAGCACTTTCAGGATGAAGGCTAACTTTGATATTTGCTGATTCTATAAATGTTTTCATAAATATTTAATTTTGACCAAACTAGGGACACAGATGGGAAATCTCATAAAAGTTTATATATATATATATTTATGTAACAGTGAACTCAAAGTCTTGTGCTGTAAGATAACAGGTCACGCAGCTTATCAGCTTCAACACAGACTTTAAAACCAGCTCTAAAGGGTTTTATGACCTTATAACACTTAGAAAATCACTAATTATTCATACAGTAAGCTGAAGTGTCAGTGGGCTTTCTTTAGGTGGAAGACACACACTCTGCAGTATGATTATTGCTCTTTTTAATGGTTATTGGTCTGCAGAAAAGCTTTAATCACCTGGATACTTGACGTTATGCAATGTCAGGAATATGTGAGTGATGAGTGATGCTATATTTCATATCAAATATATATATACACACACAAACACACTCACACACAAACACAAACACACACACACACACAAACACACTGCACACACTCGTATATATTACTTTAGTAAATAGTAATATTTAAGAACAAATTGGTGTTTCTTAACTTTTGACTGCTGAAGAATATACAAAAATGGAGTCAAATTTGGTCCTCGTCTTCTTTGTTCAGGTTCTATCAACTCAAGTCCTTCTCTACCTCTTCCTCTTCCTGGGCCTCCTCCTCTATCTCCTTCTCCTCTTCCTGGGCCTCCTCCTCTATCTCCTCTTCCTCTACCTAGGCCTCCTCCTCTATCTCCTTCTCCTCTGGCAATCCGGGGCTTTGTAATGACAAGGAAGTAACCTCACAATCCTTATCTGTGTCTAAGGTGTGAAAATGTGTGTAGAGTTTTACAAATCACTGTGTGTAATGTTTTGCAAAAAGGGTGAAGCAGACATTGTGTGTAATGTTGTGCAAATCTGTGGAGGTGTTTTGCTCATTGGAGTAGAATTTTGCAAATTGTGTGGAAATTTTTATTGTAGTGTGTAAACAATCGTAAAAAACTGTAAAAAGAGTAGATATGGAACACTGCCGCCATCTAGTGGAAGGTTAACGTTCTACACTGGAACTACAGTGTAAATGTATTAACTTAATAACAATCACACAAACTACTACAGAGTTGAACAAAGTCTGTGTTGAATTTGTTTTAGTTTTAGCTGGTTAACTGGAAAAATGTATCAGAATCCATTGTAAACTGTAAATTGTCCATTGTAAATTAGTTATCACTGCGCAGGCCGCATTGGTCGGTTTGAGCCACCAGGTGGCGCATGTGTCCGTATCAAACTCACTGAGGCGTCTACAAATACTGCCTGATGGGTTAACCACGTGTTATTATTATTATTATTATTATTATTAAGTATAGTAAATAATAATCTTATGCTTCCATAAATTATCAGTGTATTTATTCAGAGTTAAAAGTCTACTGAGATTCACGGTACCTTAAAATCAGTTTTCTTTAAAGGGCTTACGTTTATTTTTTGTTTAACATTATAAGTTTATTTTAAGTTATAAGTTACTAACAGCTATGACAGACAACACGTGGGTCACAGTAAGTGAAGACGTGGGTTGGTTTTCAGTCAGGCGCTCGCGGGTCAGACTCGATGGGTCTTATGTAAGAGGCGCGAGCGGCGGCGGAGCGTCATTCAGCGGCGGTCGCGAGGTGAACTCACGATAATGACAGAAGTGATTTTAGTCTTATTTATCATGTTAGTTAATGTCGCATCATGAGTTTATGTTGAGATAAAGTTTGATTTTAGTCATAACCGTCGACTCGGGAAGCGGAAGAGCGCGGAATATCGATCCGTGATCGGTTATTGATCATTATGCCGCCCATCGAGAATGAGGCGGGTCGCGAGCAGATCCGATCGAAGATCAAAGAGCTGATCGATGCTAATCAAGTGCTGGTGTTCAGCAAGAGCTTCTGTCCCTTCTGCGTCAAGGTGAGTGAAGAGACGGCCTCAGAAACACAGTTCGTGTCTCCTCAAACACACAGAGAGAGTTCCGTCATAAGAAAGAAGTAGGAAAGTTTGTGAAAGATGATAAAAGTCTTGTTAGCAGCGGTTGGTAACGTTAGTGTGTATTAGCGATCATTAGCCAGGCAGCGAGAAGTCCATGTAAATGTGTATAATTAGGTTGCGTTTCAGTTGTTTTAAAAAGCTTTATTTTGAAATAATAATACAAGTTCTACAATTATTAAAAAAAACTAAAGCCAGTAATTTGTCAAGGTCATGTATTATTGATTTTAGGCTTCAAGGGGTTTGTTATGAATAGTGTGAAATATGGAGTGTGAGCTATAATAGAAAAACATTATTCAAGAAATTGTGTTCTTAAAGGGTTAAATTTATGCTGTAATCCAGCACTGTCTATTTAGGTTATTGTTAAACGCAGCATAAAGTAGGCAGAATTAAACAATTAAATATCAAATATTGACTCATCACTTGTATGATAAAACAATTGTTAGTATAAACAATATGATCCTGGTCTATCATGCATCTGTAGACTTTAGTGAGTCTTTCTTCAGAGAAGCAAGCGTGTGTTGGAGGGCAATAATGACAGCAAAGGGTACAAAGCTGCTTTTAGAAATACCCTGAAAGTTAATGAAGATTGTTTATAATTAGTGTTTTCATAGATGTTATGTTTTAGACTTTAAGATAATCTATAGTAATTGTAAACATTATAACCGTTTCTGTTCAGGTAGATGAGCTGGTTTGGTCTGTAGATCATGACTGAAGATGTGAGCTGCCACTTTCAGAGTAAACTAGTGATGGAAATTAAACCAGCAGGTTGTGAATTATTAGAATACAAAGTAGCTGTAGATGGCACCGTTCTTTCCACAACCTGAATGATTTTACTCCTTTGTAGTTTTGTGATCTTGAATGGTTTTGAGCACCGCACTTCTGTTGCTCAAGTACTTCACCGATCACCTGAGCATTTATTCATGCAGTTCCTTTAATGCACCGGAGTTAGTGATGCCGTGCATTTAAAAAGCTGTGATAGATCTTTTTCTGCCTAAGAGAAAACGTGAGTCTTGTTGAAACACTAACATGTGTGGTTTTCTTTAATTCCAGGTGAAGGAACTCTTTAAAGAGCTGAATGTCAAGTGTAATGCCATAGAGCTGGACCTGATGGGTAAGAGCACAATAGCTATTTTGCATATTAAGTTACTTTTATAGTAATTCCTTTCTTTAGAGTGAAATGAGAGACATGGAGGAAGTGCCAGTCACTGCTCTTTGTATTCTTCAGCTGATGGAAGTAATAGCAGATTAATGTCTGTTAATATTGTCTGAAATAATGCATGTGAAACACTTTATTATTTAATTTTTAGGTGAAATAAGGTCTTAAATAGGTTTCATTTCTATTTGAAGTTACTCAAGATTAAAATAAACTCAAGTATGGTTTTCACCATCAAAATAGTTGGTGTGGTACTAAACAAAATTTAAAACAAGTGTTTTTCTTTTTTCTAAAAGTTAAGTTTTAGCATTTTAAAACAATTAAGTTTTTCGCAATGTGAAATAAATGCATTTTCTCTAGTAGTCTCAGGCTTTGCACTCTATTGTGTTTTAATTTGTTTACCAGGACAGTTTATCTTCACCAGCAAGTGGGCCAAATTATAATACTGGCGAGTCTAAATATTTTGTCAGTGATGGCTGCTGTCTACAGAAACTGGTTCTGAGATTACAGTATACTATTTGTTGACTACATAAGTACTCAAACTAGATGTTTACTACATTTGTTTTGCTGAACATGCAATTGCATAACATGCGTTTTTACATGAAGTTCTTCCTGATATGCAAGGATACCGATTATGCATGTTATCTGTATGTGTTTCCACTTCAGCTAATATTATGTAATGTTCATGTTTAAGGTTATTGAACTTTTACTGCTTCATTGACGGAGCTGAGCTGAAGTGCTCTTGCATGTGTTCTCTGAACATTGTGCTGAATCTCTTAAGTTAATGTTTAAGTGTTGGCCGTGATGGACGACCTGCTGAGTCACTCCAGCTCCAGCGTTACTAATGTCTAAAAATCATCTTCCTCTTCTTGCTTTCATTCACTCATCCGCACCCTCCTCCATGTCTCATTCATATCTCATGCTCTCTTTATCTCGCTGTCCATGCGCAGCTGTTCATCTCATGTTCGTAGCATGACCCTGATAATGGATTCTCTGGCGAACAGCTCTAAACCTGATTAGCTGCTGTGTTTTTTTTTCGTCTGTGTTTGGAGCCAAACATCGCTTTCAGAAGCAGGCGAGCAGTGCCAGATCCGAACCTGATTCGATTATTGGAGAGCTGCCCATGTGGTGTAGATGTGAAACGTGAGCGGTGAGATCCTGGCTGATCATGTCTGATGTGTTTCAGAGGACGGAACCAACTACCAGGACTTGCTGCATGAGATGACGGGGCAGAAAACCGTCCCCAACGTCTTCATCAACAAGAAACACATCGGAGGCTGTGACAAAACCATGAAGGTGTTGATTTTTCTGACTAATCTGTGCATGTTTCCAGCTGGGTCTCACTGGCCAGACTTTTGAGTGTTTTCATAATTGCTGGGATTTATCATGTGCGTGCCAAAGAACACCAGAGTAATTAGTTGGTCGTAGACTTTGGGCTCAGAATTTCCCTCTTTTGTTAATTATTAGCAGACATAATGTCATTTCCAAAAGCAAAGGGTGTTTTACAGTTTTCACTCTTCATTCATATTTCTCATAGATTTGATGGTGTGAACCTCTCCAACTTTAGTTATAGAATGAAGAATAACCAAGTGACCTATTGCATTTGCTAAAGTGTAATTTCATGCATGCTGTTCCAACACGGTTAACTAAAAACCAGTGGTTTTCCATTCTGAGGCAGTTCTTGCTTCAGTTCATTGTCAAGGGGAGCTGATGGTCATAAGTGTGTTTCAGAGGACGGAACCAACTACCAGGACTTGCTGCATGAGATGACGGGGCAGAAAACCGTCCCCAACGTCTTCATCAACAAGAAACACATCGGAGGCTGTGACAAAACCATGAAGGTGTTGATTTTTCTGACTAATCTGTGCATGTTTCCAGCTGGGTCTCACTGGCCAGACTTTTGAGTGTTTTCATAATTGCTGGGATTTATCATGTGCGTGCCAAAGAACACCAGAGTAATTAGTTGGTCGTAGACTTTGGGCTCAGAATTTCCCTCTTTTGTTAATTATTAGCAGACATAATGTCATTTCCAAAAGCAAAGGGTGTTTTACAGTTTTCACTCTTCATTCATATTTCTCATAGATTTGATGGTGTGAACCTCTCCAACTTTAGTTATAGAATGAAGAATAACCAAGTGACCTATTGCATTTGCTAAAGTGTAATTTCATGCATGCTGTTCCAACACGGTTTACTAAAAACCAGTGGTTTTCCATTCTGAGGCAGTTCTTGCTTCAGTTCACTGTCAAGGGGAGCTGATGGTCATAAGCGGATGCTTCAGTTAGTGAGCTTTCTGCTGCAAAAGCCTCACCCGCACACACCCTTTCATTTTTTTTCATTTTTTTTAGAATAATTATAGGTAGTTAAAAGGTAATGAAAATGTTGCTGACTGTCCCACATGTCTGCTAGAAGGTATTCTATCCTATTTAATTTACAGAATTGCTCTCATCACTGATTCAGGGCAGGGCTTTCAGTTTCATTTTAAATGCATCAGGTTCACTCTTTGAAATATCTCATGTCAGCATTTGATTTTTATTTCTGTGAATTTATAAATGGCAAACGCAGTTCTAGAGTCTTATGGATTTGTTGGGGATTTGTGAGTTGTGACTGGGAGTTGCCATAGACCTCCTGATTAAATATTAGAACCATATCAAGCTGCAATGTCTAGGGTGACTATTTCGGCTTAACTACTTCATACATTTTTATTTTTAAGAGTGTTGTTTAAAATATAAACAATGTAATACTACTAATAATATAAATAATACTTTTTCAGCCCTTATATCAAGTCGTTTTTGCTGTTGTGATGATTTGTTTTAGAGTTTGTTCTCAATGGGCATCTAACTGTCTGGATATCTTGACCTTGGTAACTTTTAAATTGACAGACACAATTCCAGAAATAATTAAAAGCAACTTCTCACAGTATTTTAGCATGTAGATGGCACCAATGATGCTCCAAATGCATTAAAACGTGCCGTTCTGTGACACAGATGCATGCATTGAGGTTCATTCTTAAGGACTTTTTTTTTCTACTGTAAACTAATTCACCTGTTCATTTGTTGAGTTTTTGTTAGTTACCCTATCAGAAGGCTGCTTTTGGTTTCTATATATATGATATGTCTGCTCATCAGTGTCTAATCACTATTGCATCTGTCTGTAGATCTGTAGAGTATAAAGCAGCTCTGTGGGAAAGACGTTTGGTAATCGAGCTGAATAATGCTCAAGCACCTCTTCACCATGCCTCTTATCAGCATCGTTTTTATGCTCCTGCTAATGATGGGTTTGTTGTCGTGGTAACAGGCACACAAAGATGGCGTCCTGCAGAAGTTGTTGGGTGAAGGCAGTGAGGTGTTCGACTATGATCTCATCGTCATTGGCGGTGGTTCTGGTGGTCTGGCGTGCTCAAAGGTGAGTTAAATTACACCAAGATCCTTCATTTATAATGCTGTGTAAATACTGTATGTGTGTGTAGGGTGAATTCAGGTCAAGCGAGCCGCTTTGTCGTCTCTGAGTTTCAAGTTACTTGCATGAATCCTGTTTTAGGTCTTGGTGTTAGCATTTTTTTATACATTTAAGCTTTTGACATGCAAGAAGTAAAATATAGATCTAAATAAAAATTATTTAAGGCACAGTGTTACACCAACACAATTTTTTTCTGTAGGCTATACCTAGTATTAAGCCACAGTATTAATTTTTTTTAATACAAATAATGTGTATATTTTATTTATTCTCTATTTTTCTCTATTTATACTCTATTTTTTTTATAGTCCGTTTGTATGAATTTTAAAATTATCGATTTTTCTTTTATGCCAAAAATCATTAGGACATTAAGTAAAGATGAAGATATTTTGTAAATTTCCTACTGTAAATATATCAAAACTTAATTTTTGATTAGTAATATGCATTGCTAAGAACTTCATTTGGACAACTTTAAAGATGATTTTCTCAATATTTCGATTTTTTTGCACCCTCAGATTCCAGATTTTCAAATAGTTGTATCTCAGCCGAATATTGTTCTATCCTAACAAACCATACATCAATGGGAAGCTTATTTATTCAGATTGCAGATGTTGTATAAATCTCAATTTTAGAAAATTGACCCTTATGACTGCTTTTGTGGTCCAGGGTCACAAATGTCAAATTAAGAAGTGAAGGTGCACAGTAACGCTTAATTATGTTGCCAGCAAAATCATCAGAAACATAAATCCAAACTCTATAGGAGCGCATGAGCAGTTCTGTGGGTTTTGCACATGTATCTGATTTTAACGCCGCCTCTTCCTGCACAAACAGAAAACAGCCGCCTTGGGGAAGAAGGTCATGGTTCTGGATTATGTTGTTCCCACACCGAAGGGCACAACCTGGGGTAAGAAAACCGGAATCAAAAGCATGCAGGTTTAATCAAAAATGACTTGTAATAAGATGATAATAAGATGTTTCTGTCCAGGTCTGGGTGGCACGTGTGTGAACGTGGGCTGTATTCCCAAGAAACTGATGCATCAAACGGCCCTGCTGGGCACAGCCATGGAGGACGCACGCAAGTTCGGCTGGGAATTCAGTGATCAGGGTGAGTCGTATATTCAGCACGGCCGGAAATATGAAGCTCTACATGGTACACAGCGGTACATGATAAACTGGCTCTTTTATATGGATTGCCGATAAGAATTACATCACATGATTTAATGCATTCCAGATAGAAGAAGTAAAAGTAAACGTGAGTTCTTCATGCGGTACAGATTTTAAGGCCGTATGCGTGAAGGCTTGAAGTTGTGATGCAATTTTGTGATTTCTGATCTGAAGACATGTTTCAGATTGATTTCCTCTTTCTTTGAAAGAGTTTCGGTATATGTTTTTTAATTCTGTGACTGCAACCTTGTGAATATTTCTTGAAATGGTTAAAAAGACTGTTACGAGAGTCCTCATTTATATTTGTAATCGAAAGAGTTGTTAATGTGAGATTTAACTCCAGAAATCTTCATAATACACAGGACGAGTGATCATTGCAACATTCAAAGTGTTGCTTTCAAAAGCTTCCCTTAATGGTCTTAATGTAGATTTCTTTTTGTCCATCTCCTGTTTTAATTCGCATTCTCCTCAAATATTGGCTTTTTATTAAAGTGACTCACAACTGGGAGACGATGAGGACCGCGGTGAATAACTACATCGGTTCACTGAACTGGGGCTACAGAGTTTCCCTACGAGACAAAAACGTCAATTATGTCAACGCCTACGCTGAGTTTGTGGAGCCGCACAAGATCAAGGCAAGTGTATTCTGACTCAAGCCGAATGTCTTCCATGTATTGTAAAGGCAAAGCCGTTTTCTTGGGCAGAGCTAATGGACAGCTAAAATGAACCTAAAAGAGATCCAAGTCCACTACAGGTTCAAATACAATGTGAATGCAAAGAGAACTTGTTTCTTTTCCACTAAGGAAGTTTGAGTTTGATTCTTTTAGAGATAAAATAAGTGTAAAGCGTAATTAATTACTACTTTAGGGAAAGCATGCCTTAATGTCACAAGGCATTGCTTGGAATAGGAGAGCTGCTGTTTCTTGTAACTTAGTCTAAATGGCACTAGTATTAAATGCTAAAAGTGACATATTGCTTTCCAATAACAGTCACAATCTGCCAAAACCTGCCCTCGTCTCACCTTTTTGTTTACTCTTCCCAACAGGCCACAAACAAGCGCGGTAAAGAGATGTTCTACACTGCAGCTAAGTTTGTCCTGGCGACGGGAGAGAGGCCTCGTTACCTGGGCATCCCTGGAGACAAAGAGTACTGCATCACCAGGTGAGCTAAGACTCTGAGTTCACCACGGTAAACTCGCTCTGGAGAGCCGCTTAATCGCAGCTGGACCTCAGGGGGTCGTTACTGGTTTATTTACAGGATTTATTGATTTAAAGCGGATTCATTCTCAGTCACTAAGCACACAAGCATGACTTGTCGAATAAGAGGAGGATTTCCTTCTATAGCTCTGATATGAACGGCATAAATGTGGAAAATGGTCATGTGGCTACTTATTTTTAAATAACATACTTGTCCCTTTGCTCCTTTGGGCAGAGTATGACATAAGCCTTGTTCAGACTGTCAGTCAGAATCCGATTGTTTGTGATTGGAATCCGATTTAAGTGATTGGCTGTCCACACTGTATTTTTCAACTGCTCAGATTTGATTTGTGTGTCCCATGACGCTCTATCGTTTTACATCTGCATATCTGCATTGGTTTCCATTTCCAATGTTGTCTTACAGCGTGACCACATGTTGTTATCGTGCTGGCTTATATTATGTCTTATGAGTAGAGCTGGGTGATAAATCGATAACGATAATTATCGCACGATATAAATTTCCTCGATAAACGATAACAAGAGGTCGATAAATGTTCGATATAATGTTTGAGGCAAAGACGAAGCGAAAGAGCGCTAGTCATTTGAAGTGCGCCACTCGGAGCGTTTATCCGCTCGGATCAAAGTTCAAACAGCGGCGCGAGCTTCACTAGAGCAGATGTGTTACTCGCTGATGAGTCTCGGTCAAACTGTGCTGTGAGATCCAGTGTGAAGCGCTTGCATTCAGCGAAGAACACTAATAACTCTGTTTACAGCCAGATGAAACGGCGCTGACAAACAGGAGAAACACTGCGCAACGATACAGTTAGAAGACTTTTTAATCTACAAATTGCCATTTACCATAGATTTACTGTAGTAGCACTAACTGCACCACGGTATTGTGTCAGAAATGTGGGTATTTGTGTCAAATGTATATTATTAATAACGAACATAAATCTAAATCTACATCCTAACTTAAGCTACTATCAAATGTGTATTTCTAAGAGACAAAAATTTTTATATTATTATTAATATTATCAGGCAACACAAACCTGTTTCTTGATTTGAAACAATATTACTCATTCGAACGTGCAGAACTAAGAAATGTTTTTCTTCTAAGATATTTATTTAAAGGGGTCCTATTATGCTCTTTTACAAAGTCTTGATTTTGTTTTGGGGGTGTACTAGAACATGCTCTCATGCTTGGTGGTTCGAAGAACACATTATTTTTCACATTATTTACATTATTAAAATACCTTTCTCCCCAGGCTGGCACAAACGGCTCGATTAGTTCCGGCTTTGATGAAGGTCCGCCTTCCGAAAAACAAAATGTGATGTGATTGGTTAGCTGTCACAGTGCGTTGTGATTGGTGAACAGCTTAGAGGGTGTTTCAGTACTGCCACGCCCCTTGCTCCGTCTTTCAACAAAAGCTTTTGGCGAATCCGGCACTACTCAGTAGTACTCACTCGTGATGTGGAAGCTGTCCTCGGTAAAATGCGCAGCACACAATAGCAAATTGGGGTGATTATGCTCAGGAACAGAGTTAAAAAGTAAATTGCAACCACTGTTTCATGACATCATCCACTTTCGGAAGCCCAAACAAAGACGTTTGGGCACGCTGCGCCGCTGCCTGCAGCGTCTTCACACACAAACGAAACTTACTAGAAAAGTGTGAAGTGGGACATAATATAGGCCTACCTCTGTAAATAAATACAATTTAAATTCACGTCTCGCACACTTAAATGCCCTTTGTATGGAACACATACGCTCCCTTCGAACTGGAATCATGGAGGAATATCCGGTAATGTCCACTTCGCAGGGCACTTACAGTCAAATATAACAAACGTATGAAGCAAATCATTCTAATATGCTGATTTATTATTAGAATTATCAACAGTTGTGCAGCCAAATATTTTTAAGTTACGCCTTCTTTCTTTGCGTGAATATTTGGGCGGCGTTATGCAAATCTTGCCACATAGTGAGGTAGATATGTGGGGGCGTGTTCGAACGAGCCGTTTTAGGTAGGTGTGGCTGACTCTTAACTTTTATAAAGAATATCTCTTTGGATTTGAGACTTTAGTCTTTGCAACTTTACAGATCTTCTTTATGCACCAAGAGCTTGTAACACTCCAAAGAGAAAGGAAAAAATGAAATGGCGTCATATGACCCCTTTAAATTTGCAAGAAATTTAAAATTTGACATTTATCGTGATAATTATCGATATCGGCTGATATGAAAAAAACATTTTCGTTAGGGATATACCGATACTGGTCTCCTGTACTCGTACTCGTTAAAATGCCCCGATTAACCAACTAACATTATACATACTCTTTTGGTTTCTGTACCCAATATTTAAAAAATGTACGAATGCAATAAAAACATCGGTATCGGTACTCGGTATCGGCAAGTACCAAAAATAAAAGTATCGGTATCGGGCGAGTACTGGAAAAAGTGGTATCGGTGCATCCCTAATTTTCGTGATAATTTTTTAGGCCATATCTCCCAGCCCTACTCATGAGGAAGCGGCAGAAACGTAGGAAAGCTTGAATGCATGGCTTTTTTTTTTCCCTGTGTGGTGTGCAGACCAGCAGTATATAGTCATTTTCCGCTCGACTTGCACTTCGCAACAACACAGCCTTGTTTCTGCAAAGACATTCAGCGTGTTACAAACGGCATCTGACGTGTTTAGTTTTTACATGTGTATGACGTGAGAAACTGACACAGGCAAATAAGCTGTTTGAAATCTGATCTGAGCGGTGAGACTGAAACTGATTACCAGAAATGCGTTTTGCATAGGGTTTTATACGTATGAATGTTGCTTGAAATGGATTAGTAAAAATCAGATTTCATGTGGTTTATTTATTTATTTTTTTTTCTGTTCTTGTTTGCTAAATATGATCGGATTCCAATCGGATATGCACAAAAAATATTTTTGAACAGAGTCTGAACAAGGCCACAGTAATGTTCAATTTCAAATAGAGTTTGGCCCTTGATGTAACAAGCCTTTAAACTGAATGCCTGCGTGTTCTTTTACGACTCGCGTCTGAGATTTCCTGATGGTTCATTCATCTTTTATCTGATAAGGAAGTGAGTGGCAGGTGTTTGGCAAGACTCAAGCCTCTGCGGCTTTCAATATATTGACTTTTCTCTTTGTATCCGTTTACGAAGTTCTGTATGTGTCTGAACTTTTGTCTACATTTGAGGAAACGTGATCCGTCTGTGTGTCCTCACTGGTTTTGTTCATTATTCGCAGTGATGACCTGTTCTCATTGCCCTACTGTCCCGGGAAGACTCTTGTCATCGGTGCGTCGTATGTGGCTCTGGAGTGCGGGGGGTTTCTGGTCAGTTTGGGGCTGGATGTGACCGTCATGGTTCGCTCCATTCTGCTGCGAGGATTCGATCAGGACATGGCCAACCGTGCGGGAGATTACATGGAGACACACGGGGTCAAATTCCTCAGGAAGTTTGTTCCTACCAAGGTTGGTGCATGTGTGCTGTTAAACATTACTGAAATCTGAAATGATGCTTTATCTGTCGCAGCTGCGGTTATGAAATGCTCTTTAGGAGTAGTATGATCATGGCCTCTTTACTCACCTTTTGTTGGTGATAAACGATTATTATTTTTTCTACAGATTGAGCAGCTTGAAGCTGGAACTCCAGGCCGACTTAAAGTGACGGCCAAATCAACCGAGAGTGATGAAATCATTGAAGGAGAATACAATACTGTGAGTATCATGTCTGTGTGGCCAAAAAGCAGAATTCGTTTTAGATATCATTGAAGTACATCAGGTTTTATCTTGTCTGCTATTTCTGGCTATGTTTCAAAACTGGTGAGCTGTCCTGCTGTCAATCCTAACCCTGCATAGGCATCTCCTAATGCATGCTTTCAGATTAACTGAAACCTCATAATTGACCTGATTTGGAGCAATCCATATTGAAAACAACTCTGTACAAATATAGGTCATCAAGGGTAACACAGGAGACTAAAGACTCGTGAAAATACATAGCATGCACAAATATTGGGAAAAAATAAATGTATGCATACTAGGGCTGTGCAATATATCGAAATATCGCAAATGTACATATCGCAATATGCATATCGCTACAGCTTGCAATATTTGGGGCCATGAACAAAAGACAAAGAGAAAATCACTCACTGCTCTTACCTAAATAACTTTTGTAGCTTAAATAAGAATCAGTGCATATTGAATTCAAAGAGTAAATACTAAGCAGTGTTTTATTTTTTAAAAGTAAAAACTTTTTATTATTCAGTTCCTAAACTCATGGTAAAATTATTACACTAATGTTAAAATGATATTTTTATGTAACACTCGAGTAAAACACTACCGTTCACTTTCAGAAGTTGTTACAAATACAAATAACCATATATATATGACACAAGATAGTTATAGAAGTTATAGAAGATACTGACTCGGCAACAGCTGAGTAAAACTGTTTCATCTGAGCATGTGGCACTTTAAGCAGTATCGTATCGCATATCGAATATCGCATTATTTAATGAGTTATCGCATATCGCATTTTTCTTCAATATCGCATAACACTACTGTTTGCTAACCAGAAAGCATCCCACCACAGAGATCAGGGCTATAGACAGGGGAACAATGGACCTCTGGGGGAGGGGAGGGGTGGTACTTTGGTTCCTCCCTGCCTATTGTCTGGAAAGCAAGTCGTTGTGAGCATGAGCTCCTGTAAGCCGACTCTTCTCAGAGCTGGAACATGAGATATGTGGCCTTGCCGGGCCCCTGATCTGCCCAGGGCCTGTGCCTAATGAACCGCAGTGGACCGCAAAAATGCATAACATCATGTTAGAACATCCAGCTAAAGCTGTTTTGTTTTAGAATTTGGATCTAATTGGTTCATTTGAAAATGTTTCACACAGCTCTGAAATTCTGTAAAAACAGTAATATTGAGTTATTACAATTTTAAATAATGGTTTTCTATGCAAATATATTGTAATTTATTTCTGTGATTAAAGCTGTATTTTCAGCATCATTACTCCAGTCTTCAGTGTCACATGATCTTCAGAAATCATTCTAATATGCTGATTTGCTGCTCAAACATTTGATTATCAATGTTGCAAACAGTGAATGCTGCTTCAAAGAATCCTTTAAAAAAAGCAACACAGTTTCCACAAAAATATGATGAATAAAGTTCAAAAGAACAGCATTTACTTGAAATAGAAATCCATTGTAACTTTGTCTTGACTGTCACTTTTGAACAATTTAATGCGTCCTTGATGAGTAAATAATTTGTTTCCAAGTTATGTTTTTAAACAAAGATTGGTGAAAGATTGCAGTTACGGGGAGTTTAAAAGCAGTAATGTGGAGTATTTTGTCAAAGCACTCACATCAGTTGTTTAATATAAACCTTCACTGGAGTTGTACAGTTAGACTACTGTTTAAGGTGGATGAACAATGCTTTGCTCATTTGTTTTTTTGAAATTTTATTATTATTAATATATGTTTTTTTTTGTTGCCGTTTCTTTTATAACTGCGGGAGGAGTCTGGTGTTTCTGTGGTAATCAGCAGTGTCACATTCCTTTTAATATTTCTAATGTTTTGTGTGTCTCTGCAGGTGTTGATCGCAGTGGGTCGTGACGCCTGTACAGGAAAGATCGGTCTGGACAAGGCTGGAGTTGAAGTCAATGCCAAGTATGTCTCTTTCATTTGAATAGTTTATTTTGGTCATCTGTCCTCACAGTCCCTCCCACATCCCATAACAAAGTGCTTGTTGTCATGGTAGCTCTTGAGAGGGCGGGTTCTGGAGTGTCACTGTGAATCAGCAGTATTGACTTTGGGAACTGTGTCTGACCTTAGGACACATGGACTGTGTTTATAGAGCGCACTGGGTCAGGAAGGATTCAGCTAAATGTTTCCATTCAGTAGTGTGGGACGATTAATATTAATTCACACATGCACTGAAGTGAGAAGTGTGTGTGTGTGTGTGTTTGAGAGAGAGGTTTAGATCCGTTCCCAAGCAGAATCATGTGATTCCATATGACCCACATGCATATGGGAGTGATGCATGGCTCCTTTATGGTTCCTCTGTATGAGCGACTCCCCGAGTATTTACAGATTTGTGATTTGAAATGCTGAGTTGCTCATTTCAGTTTAGTAATGCACACAATGTGTCATTGTGCACAAGTTACAGTAACACGGAGTCTTCCTAGATTGCAGAAGTGAGCTGAAGTTGATGTAATGTGACTTTTATATGACAAAGCATTTTTCGTTGATGCTTTTCTGCAGCAATCTCAAGAAGTTTTATTTGTGCTTTAGACAAACTCGTGGCTTGAAGGTGCATGCGTGTTAAAATGTAGGTGTATCAAAACATTTAGGGGCACAATGACAAAGTACACTAGGTTTTTAAGTGTTTGTTTCAAACTGTATTTAATAATGGTAATTATTTATAGGCCTATCTTAAACTGTTAAAAATGAGACCGTTATTAAAACTGAAAATGGAGAAATATAAAAAAATAAACGCTGAGAAAGTTATGCTATAAAAATGAATTACAGTTATTATACTTTATTTATTATGCTATAATTAAAAAGAATTCTAAAAATAACACTGGCTTGTATACCATTTGTTGGTCTTGATTTCAACATTTTACGAATACATTTTAAAATCAAGAGGTCAATCAAAAATCAAAGGGGCTCAATTTTTTAATTTTCAAACTGTATTTAATTATGTAATTATTTATAGGCCTACATTAAACTGTATAAACCGTACATATACACATCACTCATGGATGGATGGATAAACGGATGGATAGAACGCACAACATATTTGTTAAATGAAATCATAGCTTTTTGAAGTTAAAAGCTATTTCTGTTTTTTCCATCACCAAGTTTAAGACCTCTTTAAGTGATAATTAAGATGTTTGTTAAATCATGTTTAAGACTTTTGATTAGATTTTTCATAAAACATAAGTATTTTCATTTGTAGGGTCATAAATACATCTTACATTTGAGTTCATGCATATCTATTTTAAGTCGCAAATGAGTGAAATGCTTGCAACTGTAAAACAATATTTTAGTCATTGACATGAATGCACAAATCTATTAAAACCTCAATACAAACGTTTTGATGCTTTGAGGGGAAAAATGGTAGATTATGATCCTGCTGTTCACAATAATGACAAATGTTCCGCAACCGAGTAATACAACGTGAAAAGATGTTTGAGAAGGGAATGCAAGTAAACCGATTCGGATCAAGCATCAGAAGCAAGTGTGAAATGGACTTTTAATGTGAGTCCTTCATATTTCACTGTTTGTTGTTGGTGTACACGCAGTCTTTACTTAGTCCTCAAGACTTAGACTTCGCTCTACCAATGCTAACATTGAGTCGTTTTCTGATCCTCCGTCCAGGAACGGGAAGATCCCAGTGAACGATGAGGAGCAGACCAACGTTCCTCACATCTATGCCATTGGAGACATCCTGGAGGGGAAGTGGGAGCTCACGCCTGTGGCCATTCAGGCCGGGAAGCTTCTGGCTCGCCGACTGTTCGCTGGAGCTACTCTGAAGGTCTGACATAGTCATGACTGTTCCTGTGTGTTTTTGTGTTATAAATGTTTGCTTGAACTCTGTAGGGCTGTCAAAATGGCTGAAAAACTAAATTCGAATTTTGTACTTGAATATTATCAAAATTCGAATTATATTCGAATTTAAAATGCATAATTTCAGTTAAGGTGAAGAAAAGCTTTTGGCTTCTCTCCTGAGGCCACAAGAGGGCGCATCGAGCAAAATATTACTAATGCACATTTATTCAAAGCATAAGATAACATGACTATCTGTGAAAAAAAAGTGCATAATGTTTAAAATAATGTTTATAAACCAATTATAATTAAGTTGCTTAAACGACTATAAACAAAACCGCATGTATGCATAGTTTAATACAAAGGGCTGAAAGCCAATCACACAGAGTACATTTTTAATTTAAAAACACGAGTTGCAGTGGGATGGGGAAAAACCCACCATAAAGTCTCTGTTTTTTTTGTTTTTTTTTCAAAGTTGAACTTGCATTCATTTTACATGGCTTTCTAAACATGCGGCTCTTTTGTGCGAGACGCGAGTGCAACGCTGATAGATGTCCCTCTAGAAAATGTGCGAACTATGCGTTCTGTGTGAACCGCTCGGTTTCAGTTTTGACGTAAACAAGATCTTCTCCGCATTGATGTTTTCTTTTCCCGCAATATTTAGCCTCATCTAGTGGCTTCAACTGGATAGTTGAACAAAAACATTATAATGCAACGACACTTACATCGTCCATCGCATCTCGTGCGCCGCTGATAAGGCTGCCTCCTTAACGCACACCTAAAATTCGAATGCGGATTTTTATTTTAAATTCAACGAATATTCGAAATTCTAATTTTTTTTGACAGCCCTAAAACTACGTAAATAGCAGTTGGTTTTCTGTGATCTCACCGGTTCCTGTTTCCCTCTCTGTGTCGTTTCAGTGCGATTATGTGAACGTTCCCACCACTGTCTTCACTCCGATGGAATACGGCAGCTGTGGTTACCCAGAGGAGAAGGCCGTCGAGATCTACGGACAGGAGAACCTCGAGGTGCGTGTTTCAAACAGATGTCAGACTGGAAATATTAATAGCCTGTGATGATAATGACTGGTTTTAATGATGTGCTGGTGATTGTGTTGGTCTCTGCAGATCTATCACAGTCTGTTCTGGCCTCTGGAGTTCACCGTTCCCGGTCGAGACAACAACAAGTGCTACGCCAAGATCATCTGCAATAATCTTGACAACGTAAGACATGCATAACTGTCCTCATCCTATGTGAACGTGGTTTGGTTTGTGAAACATTATGATTCTAAGTCATAATTGGTGACTTAACTGGATTTTAGTCATTTTACAGTAAGGTTTAATTCATTCACATTAGTTGAACTAACAATGAACTGTGCTTCTACAAGTGTTGTTATTGATGACTAAAGCTATTATCGTTTCGGTAATCTAAATAAATGGTTAAAAAATGTAATTAGGTTGACGTACTGAAATTACTTGAATTTAGAAAAGCTAAATAGAAATATGAAAAAGCCTATTTAAAATGAACACAGCGTTATTGAAACTTAAAATGGAGAAATAGAAATAAAAATAAAAACAGAAATTAATGCTGTAATTATCAAAAAATAACACTGGCTTTGATACCATCTGTTGATCTTAATTTCAACATTTTACTAATGCATTTTAAAAAATCAAAAGTTGCATCTTTACACTAAACAATGAACAATTGCATTTTTATAACAACCTTGACAGATTCATGCATTCTGCAAAAAATAAAAAAGAAGTTTAACTTCACAAATTTTGCTGTAGTGTTACTTTTTATTTTTTACTTTTAGATTTGTCAGTCAATTAATATTGATGCATCTGTAAATGAGTAATATTCAAAACTATTAATTTTCTCAAATTCACTCTTCCTTCTTTCTTAAACTTGTTTTTTACCCCCCCCCAAGAAATTTGGTATTTACCAATTGGTGTTGTTTTTCTGTTGGCTTGCACGATGCATATTTAGCAAATGCAGTAAAGATGTTGCCTTTCTATTGGCTTTAAATTATATACATGTTCATATTACAGGCTCATTTCTAAGAGGCAGTGACTGATTTCCTTTTAAGAATTGTGTCGTGTGAATGGTTTGCGTTTGATTCCATGCTATCATTACTGTGAGACACTTCAGGAGTATTAACTGCTGTTGTCTGTGTGCAGGAACGTGTGATTGGCTTCCACTATCTGGGTCCTAACGCCGGAGAGGTCACTCAGGGCTTCGGAGCCGCCATGAAATGTGGAATTACCAAAGATCAGCTTGACAACACCATCGGGATTCACCCGACCTGTGCTGAGGTGCATTCCTGTGACCCTACTGCTTCATTATATGTTACGGACATGTCATGTTCTTATTCTTTTGAGTTGTAACATGCTCTTCCCTTCGTTTGTTTCCAGATATTCACCACCATGGAGGTCACCAAGAGCTCCGGCGGAGACATCACTCAGTCCGGCTGCTGAGGTTAAACCCTGCTCGTTTAACAGGCTGTCAAGACTAGTTTAAACTAGTTTATTCTAGCGATTCATCCCTCTCCTCTTGGCCTAAACACACTCGAGTCTCTTTAATTAATCTCAGGTCATCTGAAGGCGTAACATCGTGGTCCGCCCTGCTCTTAAAAGGCTTTTGTGTCTCGCTGTTGTTCCACATGTATGTCACCCTTAACAAACCATGTGAAGGGTGTGTTGTGGGCGGAGTCTGGGAGCAGCAATAAGACATGACAGCCCTTCAGAGGCGGGGCTTCGCTTGCCTAGAGACCAGTGATTGGGGAGGAGATGATGATTGACAGCCTGTTAGACAGCGGGGTTACTCTGCTTTAACTGATTGTCCGAGTCAGAAATGCACCTGTGCTTTACTTTTTTTCTTTCTTACACCTTATAAACTCATGCTCGCGCATTCGCGTTTGGTGCTCTGTGACGTTTTAACCCTTACCCCACGTTCAGTGGCGGGTTACGACTGATGTTTTCTGCACTTGGACTTTAAATAGATAAACTCATGTTAACGAGAACACTGATCTTTGGCCTTTGACTCACGAGGGCCGCATACTTTTGTTTCTTTTGGTTGTAGGAGTCTATTTTTCTATATTTAATAGTGGTTTGTCTTCAGTTGCTCTGCATCATCCCACGTCAGGATCCTAGTAAGACGGATTTCACTTCCCGCTCTCATTATTTTCTGATTTAGCTGTCGAGTAACTGAGACGTGATCGAAGCGCAAACCAAATGCAGCATGTAGATGCTTCCTCAAAGTATTTAAACTAACAGGCGTCACTGAGAGCCGTGTGACCGCAAACTCATTTGTAGTTTGTGATGCCTGTCAGAGCACTTAGAAATATCAATAAAATGTGTATGTTCATATTTTTATAAATATATCACTGGATTACATTACATTAGTATCTGTATGGAGGTTTCATTCAAGTATAAATGCGCGTCTGTTTGTATTTGTTTGACTTGCTGTTTATTTGCTTTCTGGATTATTTTGTTCTATTCGTCTCATCATTCGCTCCCTTTTGCTTTCTAAGGATTCTTACATTTACTGTCACTCAGCTCCTGATAATTGTACAATATTTCAATAGTATCTGTTCAAATTATATTCATGAACTTTAATAAAACTATGTACACAACTTGAGTTTCTCACAGGTTTATCTGCAGTAAATCACCTCAAACGTGCATTAATCAGTGATGTGTAAGCCTTGAAACTTTAATGAGAATCATAAATTGTGTGCATTTTTTTCAATGTGTTTATACTTTGATTTATCACGGTTTAATGTTCAGTCAATTTAATTAGAAGTTCATAACATTAATATTTTCTGCTGCTTGGTAGGGAACGCAATACCTTATTTAAGGCAGGTGGAGGAAAAATTAAAGTTATTTAAAAGGAGCACAATGCATATCTATTGACCAGAATATGGTCAACTTTTTGCGTAGTATTTCATGTTGGTTATTGCATTAACTGTTGTTTCCAGAGTTATCATTTATCACTAACATTTAGAAGCAGCTTGGAGACGTTTTACTGAAATGAAATAAAACCGAAAATTTCACCTAATACCATTTAATTAAGTTGATCCATGCAAGTCAGCACAACAAAATTAGCTCTAATTTAGTTTAAGTCAATTTACTTACAGCTTTTGTCAGAGCCTCAGATTCGGGTTTCCTTCTCAGTAAATTACACTCTGCAGCTTTTAAGATGTATTTAGATGATTGGATTATGAACGAGATAAATGTAGTTCAGAAACTCTGACAATAATGCATCCGGATAGAATGGCAGCAGCTGATTGGCTGGAAACTCTTGATTCAGTGCACATATCAAACTATAGCTGAATTCAGTTCAGACAGCTCGTCCTTTTGATGATTCTGGATGAATATTCACAAACACGCAGTGGCTTATAAAACCCTCAATTCCTGGACAGCACACCTGTTTCTGTGAAGTGCAGTGCATTCATCTGAGACAAAGAGCGCCGGAGACCTGAGAAAATGATGATAAACACTTCATTTGCATGTGTTTCATTCAGAGAGACAATAATCACAGGCCGATGGATCAAACACGCCTGAGCAGACGTGTGTGAGTGAGTGTGAGTGTGAGTGAGTGAGTGTGAGTGTGAGTTGAGAGCGAGTGAGAGTGAGAGTGTGAGTGTGTGTGAGAGTGTGTCATAAACTGAGTGATTAACACACACATGGTCACAGTGAGTTTGCAGTTCAGTTCATTTAAACTTGTTGTAGCCTAAACCTTACTATTAACATTTGACATGCTGGTTTAATAATGGGTTGGAAAAAGAAAAGAGAAACTCAAAATATAGGATACATTAGGATTTAAAAAAAGACTTTTAGCAAGCTGTTTGCAACTATATGTAGTTATACGTATTAACTAATTGTGATCTTTAGGATACAATTACTATCTTTCTATTAGTAAGGTTATTTTGGTTATTACTCACGTGCTATTACACATGACACCCGCTGAGGAATATCGTTTTATTATTATTATTATTTTTAATTATTATAATTTATTTCATGGTTTATTTAAATATTATAATGTGTTTATTTATTAAATTTATATAATATAATTTATTATTATATTTTTATTTATTATATTTATTTATATTGTTAGATATAATAACGTTAATTATTAAAAGTCTTCTTTGAAGCAGTTAATTTTTTCGACTATCTATTATACATTTAGTTCTGCAGTACATATAAAAAGTGTTCATTTATTGTCCAGAAACAGTGTCTAAATACCAAAACTATTCACACATTTATGAACATGTCACTGTTTACAGCAAGCTAGGTGACAGCAGACGAAATTGCATTTAGCGGAGCGCCGTCTGTCGGTCTATATGTGTATCGCACCTAATGAAACTGCATCGGTCCTTCCTCTCGATTTCTTTCTAATGTTAAACTGACTTCCGGTTAATGTCCTTTCTAGCGAATCATTTCTACTGTTCAGCGTCACGTGAGCTGTGACGTGCGCGCAAAGCGGAAGTGAACGCGGCGGTGTGATGGGGCAGAACCACACATGTCAGAGTTATTATTAATTATCAGAGTTTAATGAAAGGATCAGATGATCGGGTTTAATCTCTGTCAGGATGCCGCTGTTGACTCAGAATAAGCGAATAGAGCGCGTCAACTCAACCGCGGAGCTCTTCAGCAAACACCCGCATCTGAAGGTAACGTTAAGTTACAAAATAATACACAAAAATAATAATATCAGAGCCACTTTAATATTATACTGCAGCATGTATGACTATAATAGACCCTCTTTTTCTTTACAATTTAAACACTTGTGATGTATAAGATAAACAACACCTTAGAAATGCATTTATTTTATTAGTATTGTAATAGTAATATTATACGGCAGTATGCATGCACAGACTGTAATATATGTCGATCTTTGTCTTTAAATACTATTTAAATACAAGATAAACGCCATATAATCAGTTTTTATTTATTTATTTACACGGTGTGGCATGCTGTACATTACTCGTATCTATGCATGCATTTTTACAAGCTCATATTAATTAGATCATATACAGACTACAAGTACTTTTATAAATTTAATTGTATAATTTGCACTGCAGGATTATTGAAGTAAATCTCAAAATGTAAAATTATATAAAATTTTGTTTAATATAAAAATATATTTAAAAGAATATAAAAAAAGCACTTTAATTCCTATGTTATAAAGCGTTAAAAACCCCATCAATTTCCGTGTTGTTTGCCAGTTATGCACATATAGTGTGCAGTACATATAGTATTATATAAAATTTTGTTTAATATAAAAATATATTTAAAAGAATATAAAAAAAGCACTTTAATTCCTGTTATAAAGAGTTAAAAACCCCATCAATTTCTGTGTTGTTTGCCAGTTATGCACATATAGTGTGCAGTACATATAGTAATCAGAGGTGATGTGTGTCTCTTAGGAAAGTGCGCAGCAGTTTGTGTCCAGAAGTCCAGAAGCTGTGGACACTAAACAGCTCCTGTATGTCCAGCAGCGGGAGTTTGCGGCGACCACACCAGCGGACAGTGAGTGTTAGCTCTCCATCTGATGAACGGTGATGTGTTAAACACACTGATGTTTCGCTTTCCTCAGATTCGGTCTCTATCTTGGGATCCGATGACGCCACGACATGCCACTTAGTTGTGCTTCGACACACAGGTAACAGGAGCCTTCATAGAGTCAATATCTGTGTTGGTTTACTGTGTTTGTGTCTGATCCTGTGTGTCTCTGCTGCAGGCAGCGGAGCGACGTGTCTGGCTCACTGTGATGGCTCCAGCACACGGACTGAAGTTCCTCTGATAGTCAATGCTGTCACTTCTAGAAGCAATCCAGCAAAAGAGGGCAGGTGCTGTAGATTCGTCCCACATCGCTGAACAGGAATGTCAGATAGAGAGGACTTTATGTGTGATTTATGGCTGTGTTTGTGTCTTCAGACTGGAGCTGCATCTGGTCGGTGGTTTTGATGACGACAGGAGCACCTCACACTCACTCAGCCTTAGTATTCTGGGTAGGTTGAGTACAAATGCACGGTGAAGATCAAACATTCACTGCGTGATCAGAAACCAGAAGTGTTTCTAAATCTTTTGCATTACAGCTGCCTTTCAAAAGCAGAAGGAAGAGATTCACCTGGAGACGTGCTGCATCACAGGTCAGTCGTGCTCTTCACTGTCATGGGACATTCTTTTGCTTCTATTAGTTTATTTACCTTAAAGATAAATGTGACCCTGGAGCACAAAACCAGTCATAAGGGTCGATTTTTTTAAATTGAGATTTATGCATCATCTGAAAGCTGAATAAATACGCTTTCCATTAATGTATGGTTTGTTAGGATAGGACAATATTTGGCTGAGATACAACTATTTGAAAATCTGGAATCTGAGGGTGCCTTAGCAATGTATATTACTAATCAAAAATTAAGTTTTTATATATTTACGGTAGGAAATTTACAAAATATCTTCATGGAACATGATGTTTACTTAATATCCTAATGATTTTTGGCATAAAAGAAAAATCAATAATTTTGCCCCATACAATGTATTGTTGGCTATTGCTACAAATATACCCCAGCGACTTAAGACTGCTTTTGTGCTCCAGGGTCACATATAATGAAGATTCTGTCATCATTTACTGACCCTCATGTTGTTCCAAACCTGTATGAATTTATTTTTTCTGTGGAACACAAAAGCAGGCATTTTGACAATATCCATACAGCAGCTCATAGTTATCACATATGTCAAAAAAGCCCATGAAAGCAACAGAAAAGTAGTCTCTACAACTTACTCACTATTTTACAAGTCTCAGATCATATGGTGTTTCGTGTGAGAAAAAAAGACCCAAATTTAAGTCACTATTCAGTGAAAATCGCCCCATTTGTTGCGGTGCTAAAATCTCATTTGGCGAGGTTTCCATTTTATTCGATTATTTCGGTCTGTTCTTAGCAGAAAGCTGTTGTATTACTTCAAAGAACATGGAATATAGTGCATGATATTTTTGATAATTGCATAACTATTTCTGTCTCTTTAGACGTGAATGACGTCATCAGAGACGGGATTCATCGGCCCGTGGTGTATGGGATCGGTACTGTACAACATCTCCGTCTTCTCTCAGTAGTGTGTTAAGACACTTCAGCACAAATGTGATGGGTTTGTTATCGGAGTTATGAATTTTCAGTGTTTAAAAAAAAAAAACAGAGCTCTGGACAATGCTAAATGAAAAATAAAAAAAGACACATTTTTGATGTATTCACCAGCTTCACACAGCACCAGAAATACAGCATGACTTTCTTTGCGGTTTTTAGATAAAAATTGCAATTTCTTCAGGCTTGCTGTGCTTTTTTTTGTAGGGCTGCACAATTTGGCCAAAAATTGTGTGATTACGTATCAATATGACTATCAAATAAGAACCATTAAATTAAATAAAGTAATAATTAAAAAATATTAAACAATCAGAAATAGTACTATTGCAATATTTCAATGTAAAATAAGAACAATAAGAACAATAATAATTTATTTGACAGTACTGTAAAACTACAATACTAATATTTATTAATTTCTTAAATTTCAAATGTTAAACCTTTTAAAGCCTCTCTTTTGTTGATTTGTAAGCACTTCCTGTTGCAAGTTTGTGAAGATGTTTGGCATGTGTTTCATTCCCAAATGCACATAATAAGCGACTCCAGAGCAGATGCAGAGATGCAGAGATTTTTTATTTGTGAACTGAGCTGCTCCGAGACTCTGAGAACACTGGATCGCAAGCTGCTCACGTTTAAATGCATGCAATGCCACGCATGCTTCACTCTGAAACACACACAGCTTATGTTTATTTAACTAAACTGCAGCCCTTGTGATTTCATAATCACGTGAAGCCATATCGCAGTCTCAGTTTTATTTGGATGGATCACGCAGCCCTATACGAGACACTGACAGAGCGTTTCTGTCCGAGTTCAGGAGTGAACGTTAAAACGGGTCAGGTGTTTCCAGCTTCGTTCACATGTCGAGGACCAGCGGAGGAGCTCAGATCCGCTCGCACCTTCTCTGGTGCACAGGTACATAGATGAAGCCGTCATGCAATATATAGCACTCATTAAAAATATCTGACTGCTGAATGCTGCGATTGACCAATCAGAATTGGTGGACTGAACTAACTGCTGTATAATCTGAAATATTGGTGTGTGTTATTGACAGATGGTTGAAGTGTATGACTCTAGCAGAGAGCTTGTGAAAATCGACCCGTGCAGATGGACACCAAACAACGACATGGCCTTCTGGCTGTCCCAAGATGATGAAACAATCCTACAGGTCAGAAATCCCCTCACTGCTAGTTTATTGAACCTTTAGACCAAATATGTGACCCTGGACCACAAAACCAGTCATAAGGGTCCATTTTTCGAAATTGAGATTTATGCATCACCTGAAAGCTGAATAAATAAGCTTTCCATTGATGCATGGGTATATTTGGCTGAGATGCAGCTATTTGAAAATCTGGAATCTGAGGGTGCAAAAAAATCTAAATATTGAGAAAATCATCTTTAAAGTTGT
>NW_015645106.1:58377-60517 GCF_001515625.1 Sinocyclocheilus rhinocerous | reverse complement strand
TTTTTGGCATAAAAGAAAAATCTATAATTTTGACCCATACAATGTATTGTTGGCTATTGCTACAAATATACCCCAGCGACTTAACACTGCTTTTGTGCTTTTTCGTTGAGTTTCGTATATTATCCATCAGGCTTTTATGGCTCATATAGTCTGATATAGAGAGAATATACAAGAAAAAACAAGAGAGAATCAAACTGAGCAAAAATTAGCAATTTGGTGCAGATGCTGAAGTTTATGACCAAAAAGATAACATTCTGATGCTTGTAATGTAAATCAATGAGATCTTTATAACAGTATGGCAGATGCTTACATAACACGATAGAAACATCAGTCGTCACTATGCATCTCCAATAATGTCTTGAGATTTAAATGATCCAAACATATAATGCAAAGCAATCCAATGCTGACTGAAAGATGAAGAGACGTGAATCACAAGCTGAAGGTGGATGTTTGTACAATTAAAAGGCCTTTTCATTGCTAAAAAAACAAAATGCATGAACTATCAATCAGATGACAGAAGGCATGGAGTAGATTGTGAACAACATGCTAACTTTGATCATTTAGAGGCCTATCAAATATGATACGGTAAGGTGTGTATTTCATCATTAAGTCAGATCTACAGGATGAAGTGGCTCTTCTCATTGATTTCTCGTCTGGTTTGTCCGTCAGTATTTGTCCACGTCTCCACATGCAGAACCCCCTCACTTCATCCATCACATCAAATCCACCATCCAGTTTCTGCTGGATCACCCGACCGCAGACGGGCTGTTTCCAGGCGGTCAGCCGCAACTGTACCGCCGCGCTGAGGACGGCCGCTGGAAGAGAGCCTAAACGCTGACCTCTGACCTCTGTGACCCACTGTAACCCAATTAAAGGCCTTTGACGTCTGCTGTTTAAAGTAGAAGCTCCTTTACACTGAAACACACTGATTGAAGCTCAGATTGAGTGTTTAAAGAGTGACTTCTGCTCAGAGTGAACCGCACCTGCCGGCCCTTACATAGAAACAAGAGTCTATGAACTATTTCTTTTCATTTTTATTTCATATTTGTTATGTATGTCAATGCAAATGTGTTCATGGATCATAAGACGTGTTCTTTATTTTACACTAACAGGATAGGTTGATGTTTTTTTCCTAACATCTCACTGCATCTTATTTGCTCACTAAACATTAATTTTGGAAACTGTAAATAAAGTTGTGATCCTTTGATGAGGAATAAGAGAATTAAAATTCTGTTGCCAGTGGAAACATGGTGTTTTGTTTATTTAAACCTTTATATGATAATAACAATGAATGGAAACTTTAAATATATTCCTCTTTAGACAGTGTTGTCTTAACGAGGATCTGCTGTTTACTGACAAATTTTAGAATTTTAATTTGTGTAATATGAAATACTGAAGTACAGCATATCTATAAATCATTGAAAATATGAAGGGAAAAAATCAATTGTTTTGCGTAACTGTAATAATGTATTCTAAGGTGCTGAATATAAATAAAAAGTTTATTGGGCCTATTAAAGCATACAGATTGAAAATACAAAATCGCAATGGTTTGAGAACACATATAGGCAATATCTTCATTTGTTGTTTCTATTAAATATTTTGGGAGAAAGAGCTGCAGTCTAACAGGTTAGTCCCACCCACAATGTTGTTTACGACTTTAAGACATAATAGTAAAATGCGTGCGTTCGTGGTGTTGAAACCAAAATAATTAAACAAATGTCAGTCCATTTTTTAAAAAGAATATATTGGATATCCCATTTGAAAGCAGGTGATGGATATAGACTGGAAACTTCTGAACCAAGTGTGTCATCATTTGTGTTCGATTCGCTAAATAGATCCGTCCTTTGAGGAAAGAAACATAAACATAACATAAACGTTGTGCTGGATACTTCTCCACAACAAACTGCATATTTGCAGCTGCGCGCGTTTCTACGGGCCTTGATGTTTACTCTCATTTGAGCGACAAGACAAAAACATGAAAACCCATTATAAACGAGGCATTCGTTGCATCCAGTGGGGACATAATTACGGATTATGCTGTCTTTTTACGCGTTGTGTTGCATCGCGCCGCGTAAACATAAAACCATGTCTGCATTTGTGATCGGAGAAATGACAAACAAAAAGCACTACTCTACACTGC
>NW_015645106.1:52434-58367 GCF_001515625.1 Sinocyclocheilus rhinocerous | reverse complement strand
TTACACATTAATTAGCATTAACTGCAACAGTGCCAAAACAATGCATAGTTTATGTAATATGATAAATTGTCTGTAACGTTTTGCTTGATTGATTACAGGCACACAGCAAAACAATCGATAAGCTAATAACCTGTCTTACCTAATATAGTTTTTACTCTTTGGTGTGTTTAGCTTTTTATATATTTCATTTGTGGGGCTTTATTTTTAATAGTTTGATTTGATTAGCCTGCCTAGCTGTCATTGGAGACTAGTACAGTTTGTATACAAGCCTGAAAAAAAAACACTACAAATGTTTTTTTTTTGTTTTTTTTAAATAACCAGTTTTTAACAGCCTGCCTCAGCCCCACCAGTATCTTTTTTTAATTATTCTGAATATCAGGTAAAATTATAATTAAAGTCACACTAAATGCACATTTACTTCTGTCACATATTTTCTCCTATTACTATTATTATTATATTTTAAGTTTTTTTTAAAACATCAAAATCTTTCCACATAAGCCTGTTTGGGAATCACCAATCTCCAAGTACTAATATATTATAATATATTGAAGGTAGAAATCCACCCAAATATGACAATTCTGTCATCATTTACATTATTTGAAACCAGTATGAGCAAAAAAAACAACAAAAAAACTGACTTTTTTTTTTTTAAGTATCTTCTACAGGAGTCATCCAACATTGAAACAACATGAGAGTGAGTTAATTTTTATATTTAAATGAACTGTCTCTTTAAAATGGACTTACAAAGTATGTCATTTTAGCATAGCATATCACATTTTTCTTTATTGTATTTAGTTAACAGTCAAATACAGAGCTTAACAGTTTAGAGAATCTGAGAAAGAACTACTAATACTAAATATCATATATAAGCATACATTGTGTCTGTTCTTTGACCATATGTTGCACTGAAAAACGGTTAACAAATGACATGTTATCTTTTTAGTAAGTGTTTTATTTTTACTGTTTAAAATTATATTGTAGATCACACAAATATTAGTTAAATTTATTAAATGTTACTATGTCAAGTACAGAAGTAATTGCTTTATGACTATAACTCAAATTGAAAAGACAAGGAAAGTTGTGTGAAAGTATGCATGTGGAAAGAAGCAATGCAAAATTAAGTGAGTGTCTGAGATATTTATTGGCACTCGATGAGAACAGCCTCCATGTATGTCCAGTTCATACAATAATCAACTACTGTACCAGTGACTTCAGCTCTCTCATCCAATCTGAAACAGACAGTGACTTTACATGATGATCAATATATGTGGAAACATCACAAAAGCAAATCAAAGCCATATTATAACATTGGTGATGATGAGACATATGATTTCTTATCCAAATTTAAAAATAATATTCTTGGAGTAGCTGCTGACTTATGTCCAAGAGACAGCGCTAACAACAAACAAACAGTCTCCGAGAAACTAAAGGAAATGCAAAAATGTTGTAACCGTCCCCACTCTCCCCTACGCTTTTCTGCCAATGACAGATGAAACAAACATGACAAACAAAGATGCATAATGTTACCTCACAGTCTCACACTTACATACTTAAAAGATGTTGTTTATCTGAACAAGATGGAAGCAGGAGAGGGTTATATTTTGTTGCCCGGGTATTTTTCCTAATTTATAATGATATTGCAAGAAGGGAAAGGGATTAACTGCGGTGAAAACAGTAAACACAGTAAACCTTAATGCCTCCTGCAGTGAGTTTTGGAGAAGCTCTTTTATGCTGATCCGAGAGCTTGTGCTGTTTGTTAAATATGAGATTAAAGCTCAGAAAGCCTGTTTAAAAGAGCAACTTCAATAGCTTGAACATATTCCTCATTTGTCTGATTGCTGATGTTGTTATAGATATTAATACATACAGATAACTGTGAAGTTTTGAGGTTTACTATTCAAATGATGAGACATCCCTGTAGTTTAATCAGTTCAGCTGTCAAATGTATATATGTAAATGTAAAATAATGTTACAGCTGTAATTGATGCATAACGTGTCCGTGGTAAAATGTATGTGTAAGCAAAGTGTATGTTTTTGGTGATGTAACTTTTTTTTTTTTTTTCTTCTATCACATTTTTGCCTTCACCAGTTCATTGTTAATAGTTTTGAGAAGGATATGTTTAAGTATTTCATGTCAAGTAACCAGACACACAAAGAAATTCTTATCTTTATGTATGACATTTTTTCAGTCTGGATGTATTTGTAATTGTATAGCTAGATTTATATTTGGGTAAAGTAATTAGGTAAAGTATTTTGTCCCCTACTAATGGCAATGTTTGCAGACAGAACGGCTACAGTAAACACTTCTGACAGTGCACACACCTCCTGCAAGATATCACACCACCGTCTTATGACCAACTACTGTTAAACAAGTTCAGCCACACCCTAAATCAAAGTACACTTTTATACGGAAGTAGAAGTACAGAAAAATAACCTAGTGAATGCAAGGTAGGTTGATACAATATCATATTTTGCTTTATGTTTGAAATGTTTTCTGTGCTTGCATGTACAAAAAAGCTGTTGCATAAGTTTTTCAGCATAGGCTCACTCGGAGCTTAAACAACAACAACAACAACAACAATAAAAAGACTACTAAAAAGACTTCGAAACGTCTTTAAGTGGTTGTGTTCCTCTGATATCTTGAAACCAACTGTTGATATATTAAATGCTGTTATTTTTACATAATGATTTATTTCAGAATCAAGTAATACATTGGAAATGTAGACCATTGGTGAACATTGTAAATTTACATGTAATAACGGCAATGTATTTTGGGTGAACCCAGAAAAAAAACTAATTAGCTAAACTGTACTTTTGTTATTGTGTGACATTCACCTTCCCCACATGTTTCCATACCTCAAATGAACATGCATAAGTGCTACAAAATTAGTGTTATGTCTTCTGTGATCAGGATTGCTTAATGGTTTTAAAACAGCAGTATAAACTGGTTGTTAGTATTAAGTGAAACCTATAGCACAGCAGAACCAACTGTGTGTTTTCTTGTTATCAGTTTCCGTGAAGAGCATGCTGCACATACTGTGATCAAGGCTATTAAAGGCAGAGTAAGTGATTTTTCAAAAACACTTTAGAAAACTGATTCGGGCCGAATCGCAAAACAAACTTGTAGCCAATCAGCAATAAGGGGCGTGTCTACTCGTGATGTGGAGGAGAGCGCGTTCAGTGCATGGGACGGACATTAGCCGAGCCGAGCGATAGAAAGATAGAGATGGCGGATAAAAAACAAAAGAGGAAAACGTCTGCGGAACGATAAGGCAAGAAGTAGGACACGTGTAAATATCGGATCAGCTTTCCAGCGCTGGAGAGAACTCAAGGAGCGGAGGCCTGCGATCGGACGCCGAGGTTGCTTTGTTTCTTCTCAATAGGTGAGTAACACCGTGTCTACAACAACTAAAGTCTGCCTACACTGGACGCGATCAAACGACCATTGAAAACCATTTGAAATTTGTGTCAGCACGTCATAAATAGAACCCGGCAGCAGTTTTCTGTCGGGGATTTGTTGCACCGCGCCGCACCGCTCATGTCCGTAGACACGGTGTAACATTGGTTTTGCTTTGTTTCACAGAACTAATCGTTGCCTGGGTTGCGTACGTATATGTGGGGCGGAGCTATCAAAATAGGGGCAAGACCCTTTTGGGGTAGGGGCGTGTTTGTTTTGGTGATTTCAAATATCAACATTGGCTACCAGAAATCACTCACTCTGCCTTTAAATCTCCTCAGGGTGAGCCAATTTATCTGTGTGTGGTTTCCAACAATGGAATATTTTTGATTAAAGTAACAGAAAACAGGACAGAACACGTTAGGGCAGTACTGTATGCATGTACGTGTTTCTGTATACCTAAGTGAATTATAAGTAGATTGGTTTCTTTTTGAGCTGCCATGACATTTCAACAGGTGAGCCTGTACTTGATTTACCTGGATAAACACAAAACTGAAAGTATTTATGGAATAGTATATACGGAAGTGAAGAATAAAAAACAGCTAGCATTGCAAGGTTGGTTGATAGTTCATATAATTTTAAGCATTATTTTGATGTATTTTGATATATATGTATACATTTTGATAAGTACTTTTATATGTTCCTGTTAATGCTTTTACAAAAAGATAAAGCTTTTAAGTGTATCCTGCTGTTGCATAAGCTTTTGTTAATGGTAGGTTACACCTTAAGCCGGAGAATGCTGATGCAATATTTTAAAATTTTATCTTTGTCTATAAACTAAAAATTGAAAAAAACTGTTTCAAGATATTCTTGAAAAATATACATTTTCAAGAATATATCGGAAATATATTTCATGTGTGAGAGGGTTCAGATTAGTATCATAACAGTACAATGCTAAATGCTATGTTCAGTGCTAAAAATGTGTTTCACATACTGACAGTTATGCATTTAAGGTGAACACAGTGCTAAAAGTGTACCGTCACAATGCAATTTTAAATTAATTTGAACAATTTAATAATGTTCACATGCACAACACTTTGTCAAATCATTAAAAAAATAATAATGCCACATGCAACTGATCATTGATGTTTGTGATGTCTTTTGTGATTAGGCATTGTTCAGTGGCTTTAAAACAGTCATAGAAAATATTAAGAGAAAAAAACTGCCTGTTTTCTTAAGCAGAAGGACATGTTGTAAAATCATCTTCGAGCAGCCAAATATAATGTGATCATGGGTACAAAATTCTTAACGTCTCGTCAGGGTGAGTGAATTTTTCTCTCTATTTCTCCAGCAAAGAAATATTTTGATTGAAAGCATTATGGAATAATAATTAGATTTTCTTTTGATTTTAATTACATAGGTTCCTCTATGCAGTCCATGCTCAGAGTTGTGCTCTTCGGAAACACTGGTGCTGACAAGAATAAGGTAGCAAAATCACTGCTAACCTGCGAGAATCTGACAGGAGAGAAAAATGGTCTATGTACTTTATACAAGAGTGAACAAGCAGGGAGGAGGATCAGTGTTGTGGAAGCACCAGGATGGCATGAACACTCAATACAACAAACACCAGAGAACATAAAAGAAGAAATTATCAGAAGCGTGTTGCTTTGTCCTCCAGGACCTCACGCTCTGCTTCTGGTCATACCAGTGAAAACTCTCTCTGGAGAACCTCCTATAGGTGAAATTAATGCAGCAGAGATGCACATGGAGTTACTGTCAGAGCGCGTCTGGAAACACACCATCGTGCTGTTTGCTTGTGATGAAGGAGTGGAGGAACCAGCAATCAGAAAACACATTCACAGCGCAGAGAAAATCCTGGACAAGTGTGGAGGACGATCACATGTTCTTCAGAGGAGCGCTTGTGAATCCCCGACTCAGATCAGTGAACTCTTTCAGAAGATAGACAGCCTGGTGAAGGAGAACCGTGAGGATTTCTTCATACCACAAGCTTACTATGAACTGATTCAACAGAAGACACAAGAAGTGTTTGGTGCGACTGAGCTCAGTCAGAGACGGGGAAGTTTGCAAAAGGATCCTCCAAACTGTGAGTATTATTTCACTAAACCTACAGCTGATCTCAGTTACACACTGATCTATGTTAATTTCTTTTACAGTGAATAAACACAAAGGAGATTCAGAGGAGAAGAAAGAATCTGAAGAGGCTGCCAAACATTCAGAAGACGTATCAAAAATCACCATGGACTTCAAACAGTTTGTACTGATACTGATGGGTGCATTCGGAGCACTTCTGGGATCAGTCGCTGGAGCTGAAAGTGGAGTTAGGGGGTCTTTTATCGGAGTAGTCTTTGGCATCTTTGTAGGGGTTTTAGTCGCAATTTTCATCATGTACATTTATACTCACATTTATTCAAAGCAGACTACACAAAGTAGGCCTACATCATAAGCAACTGAATCATAAGGATCTGCAAAGTTGATCAGGTGCAAGCTAGTTCAGACATACAGTACAAGTGCAAGC
>NW_015645106.1:41030-50000 GCF_001515625.1 Sinocyclocheilus rhinocerous | reverse complement strand
TCTGTGTGTCTGTGTGTGTGTGTGTGTGTGTGTGTGTGTGTGTGTGTGTGTGTGTGGATTCTTACACTCTCTCTGTGTGTGTGTGTGTAGGCACTTGCTGGAGCTGCTGAGACGCACAGCTGTTCATGGAGAAAGTAACTCAATCCTCATTGTTGATCCACGAGGATCCGGTAAAACTATGGTACGAAGCATCAAGAGATGTACCCCCTTGCTGATGACTAGGGTTGCAAAAAGGTGGAAAATTTCCAGTAAATTTCTGAAATATTCCAGAAATTTGGAAAACTTTCCAGGAATTTTTTGGAATATTCCAGGGATTTTTGGAAAGTTTCTGGAAATATACTACCTGGAAATTTAAAATTTGCAACCCTACTGATGACTGACTCATCTTTTTTTTCTTTTTTTACTCATTTTGAGTAATAGATAAAAGTAAAATGAAAATTCTGTCATTATTTTCTCACCGTAAGGTCCATAATGGAACAAAAAAAGGGTAAGGAAATTCATAGGGAAAACCTTTTTCTTTAGACCACTTTTTAATGTCCAATTAACTTGTTTGAGTTTTTCTGACCCCATTGGCATATTTTTTTTTCTTTTTAAGCAGTCACTTCATTTTAATTTCCCAGAAAATAAGACTTTGCATCTCAGGTAAATGCATTTAAAAATGTTTAGAAATTTGTGCTGAAAAAAAAAAAACAAGACAAAATTGTGGAAGAAAGTAACTTCTGCAGTGTGCCAAATAAAGTAAATTTTTATGAAACTATGGCATAATTGTTTGTTGACCACTGGTTCTTTTCGTGCATCTCTGTCTGAAGCTGCTGGGTTGTGTCCTCCGAGAGCTCATGAGTCTGAAGGACAAAATCGCTCTGAAAGAAATCACGCGCCAGCTGCACCTGGAGAATGTCGTAGGAGACAAAGTGTTTGTGAGTTCCTGACGTTATTAGTGGAAGCATTTCTGCAGTTTTTAAGGTTTTTGAACTGAGAGGTGGTCTTGTGTTTTAGGGGAGCTTTGCAGAGAATCTGGCTTTTCTCCTGGAAGCTCTTAAGAAAGGTGAGGCTTTCTCAGTGTTATTATTTGTATACTATTATGTGTTTATACAGTTTTATACAGCATTTCTACTTTTTAATATTTTCATCCCTTAATATTTTATTTTATTTCAGCTTTACTTTCTAATTAATAAAAAATGCATCACCCTCTGCTTACAGTAACTCAGTTTATTTGTAGCTGATGTTGTCTTACTCTCTCTCTGTGGTGTTGTCAGGTGATAAGAGCAGCAGTCGTCCCGTGCTGTTCGTGTTGGATGAGTTTGATCTGTTCGCTCATCATAAGAACCAGACGCTGCTGTATAACCTGCTGGATGTGTCTCAGTCTGCGCAGACGCCTGTCGCTGTGGTGGGACTCACCTGCAGACTGGTGCGTCTGCTAGAAAAACACTACACAAACATCTCAGGACTGCCAACAACTTTTTTTTTTATCCTAAATTAATCTGTTATAAATGTTAATTTTATTTTTTGCAATTTAATGTCATCATTTCTTACATTTTTTTATATTCTAACTTAATTTAATATTCTAACTCTTTCCCAGTGCTCTCTTTTAAGCAGTGATGTACATTTTATGCAAAAATTATTCATTAAGGTTACGATATAACATGCAAATAAAAATGAAAAAAATAAATAAAATTGTGCATTGTGGCCTAAATATAATACTGACCATGTAAGGAACATATAAAAGGAAAAAAGTTGTAGTAATAAATAGCTTAAAATTTAAAGTTACTTTACTCAACAAAAAAAAAAAAAAAACTTATATGGCATATGTTTTTGTTAAATGTGTTTTTCATTGAAGCTGATTTTTACTAATGCAACATCAGTACTGATTAAAGTTCTCCATGCAAACTTCATGCAAAACCCCCTGAAATTTATTGTGCACTGTTTTATTGATTTATTTTCATGCATTGTTTGTTGTAACTCTAGTTCTCAACATTTATAGATGAGGAGGTGATATGAAACCACAGCTGATCCTTCTCGAATCATTGATTGTGGTGTGTTTGTGTGTTACAGGACGTGCTGGAGCTGCTGGAGAAGCGAGTGAAGTCTCGGTTCTCTCACAGACAGATCCATCTGTTCAGCTCGCTCTCGTTCAGTCAGTATGTGGATGTGGTTCGTGCTCAGCTCAGTTTGCCTCCAGACTTCCCAGATCCCAAATTCTCAGACGAGTGGAACCACAGCGCCACGGTACAAACGTCTTTCTGTGTTCGCAGACAAGTCATACACACAATCACTGTTTCTTACCTCCGTGTTTTCTGTGTTTCTAGAAATTATGTGAAGAGAAGTCAGTTGAGGAGATTTTGAAGAGACACTTTAACGCCAGTAAAGATTTCTGCGCTCTGCATTCACTGCTGGTATATTGTAATGAATTCATCTCGTAATCAGACCGCTGTTCGTCCCTTCTCGTGTGTAAGCGTGTGTGTGTGTGTATGTTGTAGTTTCTGGCTGTAAGTCGAGTGTCGGTCTCTCGTTCGACTCTGCGTGAGGCTGATCTTCTAGAGGCCAGTCGCTTGATTTCCGCTGATTCGAAAGCAAACGTCCTTCACGGTGAGAATCTGGAAACAGATTTTTACTACAGACATGATTTTAGCATCTCGTCTCTTTAAGATCTAAGTAACACATGTACACACTCATCTCTGATGCCCTGAATTGCCTGTTTTCCAGGTCTGTCTATTCTAGAGCTGTGTTTGGTTATTGCTATGAAGCATCTGAATGACACTTATGACGGAGAACCCTTCAATTTCCAGATGGTCCATAATGGTACGACATCCTTAAGCGCTCATGGAAAACCTGGACGTTTTAAAAAGCCTTTATGTGTGTAAATGTTCATCAGTGAATGCAAATACGTGCATCAGCTCATATGAATGTAATTCTCTCTGTCTCTCAGAGTTTAAGAAGTTCATTCAGAGGAAGTCTCACTCCATCCATAAGTTTGAGAAGCCTGTGGTGATGAAGGTCAGTCTGAGCTGCTCTTTTTCATGCATGTACTTTGCAGAGTCAAAAGTAACAACTTGTATATTATATTACATTATATTATATTATATTATTTTTATATTAATTTAAACAATTATTATCCAAAAATTATATTCATTTAGTAACATAAATATATCTTAGTGTAGGCTATATCTTTAGAGTTTTATAATTCATTATCTTCTTGTCGATCCACCAGTTCACATGTACAGCTGCGTGTTTTCTGCTTAAAAATAAGGGTCGTTTTTGGCTTTGGTCTAAACAGAGCAGAAGGGCTTATTGAAAAATGCAAATTCATTCTCTGCCAGCAGGTGGCGCTTTTCGGCAGGAATATAGCCGTTTCCCCGGTAATCGCAGTAAACAAAGCAGCACCTGACTTTGAAACTTGCAGCGCTCATAATGTCTACATTTTTAAGTTTTATTTTTTCTAGTGCTCACCTGTGTGTGTCTGTCTGTGTGTGTGTGTGTGTGTGTGTCTGTGCGTGCGTGTGCTTCTGTGTGTGTGTGTGCGTGTGTCTGTGTGTGTGTGTTTGTGTGTGTGTGTGTGTTTGTGAGTGTGTGCATGCGTGCGTGTGTGCCTGTGTGTGTGTGTGTCTGTGTGTGTTTGTCTGTCTGTGTGTGTGTGTTCAGGCGTTTGAGCATCTGCTGCAGCTGGAGCTGGTGCGTCCGGTGGACTCTGGATGTCACAATTCTTTTTTTTTTTTTTTATCCCGTGGCAGAAATGTGCTTCCATACAATGTGAACTTCATCAGAAACTATTTTAACAATAATTTTCAAATACTTTTATTATACATATAATTAACTGACCTTTTTTTGTCATTAATATTACGTTTTGAGTAATTATTTTTATCAGGAGACCTTTCCACCATTTTAGTCACGATAAAGTCTGTATCACAAGTTGGTTTATATTGAGCAATGAGTAAAAATTTTCATCCATTACCAATCTTGCATTTTTAGGTTATTTTAATGCCTAAATTTCGCCTAATTATGAGTTACATAAATTAATATATTGTATATTTTAATATATATTTTTTTGAATATTTAAGTATTTAACAGAGAAGGCATTAAACTACTTTATATATATATATATATAAACTTAAATTTTTTTATTTTAAATCTGTGTTTTTTAGGAAATGGCATACACAATTTTTGATGACCTTTTTGTATGGAATAAACACAGGCCTGAGAATATGTATTAAACTAAATAATAGTCAAAAATGATTTCATGTTGATTTAAAGTTGTTGTAAATAAGTTCATCAGCTCATCAGCATTCATTAACAAAAAAAAAAGAGTATAAAGAAAATTCTTAATATATTAAGTCTTAAAATATATTTCTTTTTAAAAAGAGAATCACATGCATAATCAGTGAGTTTGGGCCTGCAGACATCAAGACAATAAAAAGTTGTATAAAATACCCAGCAGTACAATCTTCTGGTATAATTTCTTTATAAACAACTGTTTTCGATTAGTGACACCAAAAAGAACAGAGCAACATCATGCTAGTCTAATAATTTAAAACCAACGATCATATTTACATTATTCATTTGCTGTACATGTGTGTGTTCGGGGGAATTACAGATTGAGCTGAAATGTCTTTTACAAACTTATTTCTCACCCAACACTTGGTTTGTCTGCTAACACATTCAGGGCAATAATAACCGGCGTTTGTTTTCACAGTACTGAGAGTTTGTCACATTATTAATGAAATAAATAGAAGCGGTTTAGACTCAGTATGCTACAGTTGCAATCGCTGCTGCATGTTGGTTGCATAATTGCTGTAAGAGCAGAAACCTGCGTCCCTGAATACTGCTGTAGTGCTTCAGAAAGAGATGGAGAGACGGAGATGAAGGAGAATGTGGCATTAGACAGATTTACAGCCCTGAAAGATGCCGTCATTAAAAGGGCTTTTTCAGCGTTTATTTATCCCACAAGGTCAACTCATAATGTTAGATGAGGGATTTTTGCTCCTGCAAACATCGTCTTTTCATGCAAAATGAGTGTTTGCTGTCAGTTCAATCTAGTTTTTAACTGCTCCATCCTTCAACAACAGCCTGTTTGTAAAGATGCATCAGATTGTGACTCATAAATCAATCTTAAATGGTTCAGATCAGACTGAAATGATCAGAGATTTTGTTTCTAACAGCACAAGCGTTCACACTCTTTGCTTTGATTATTTCTGCTGGTGTTCAGACTGTTTGATTTGGAAGCTTGTGTCAGACACGGGATAAAAATAAAGCGGATTGTGACTGATTTTATATCTCGCAAGTCTGACTTTTTTCTCACGAGTCTAAAGAAACTTCGGAGGAAAAAAAGTCAGAATTGTGAGATATAAACTGATAATTCTGTTTTTATTTCCCCTTTCAATTCTGAGTTTATCTCTCACAATATCAGGCTTTTTTTTCCAGAATTGCGAGATTATTCTGGAATTATTCTGGAATTTATGGCTGAAACAAAAAACAGAATTGTGAGAAAAAAGCAAAAATTGTGAGCTATAAACTCAGAAATGCAAGGTTTAACTCGGAATTGCAAGAAAACCTCAGAATTTATATCACGTCTGACTTTCTTCTCTGAATTGCAAAATAAAAAGTCTGAATTCTAATACATAAAAATAAATCCATATTGTGAGATAAAAAGTTGCAATTACCTTTTTAAAAATTTTCAAGCTTCTATAGTTTGACATGGAGACTCGGTGGCCCAAGTTTCTCAACACTAAATCTCTGTTAACATGTTAATGCACTGACGTTAATCTAGTTCACATCAGAAAGTTGATGTAGAGAACGAGTCGTTTCTGCAGTGTAGGGTCAAAATGACTTGCTGGATTATTCCTCATAGAAAGCCACCAAAAGATAAATATGAACAAAAACCCAATGTCTCAGGTGCAGTTTGATGAATATGGAGGCTCATTTTGCATATGATGTGTCACTATTTTGGAAAATTGTGTTGCAAGAATACAGTTGCATGAGTGGTAAACTGTCCGAATTGATCCAGCATTGGCAGACGCTAATATTGGACCCTGGTTTCTGTGATTTAGTGAAGCGAGCGTTGATTCCTCATGAAACGACCCCTTTAGAAAGGCTGCGATGAAATGAAGCAGAAATGCGAACGGCAGAAACGCTAGCGTGTGTTACAGCTACTCGTCTCGCCTCCGTAGCAGCTGTTCAGAAAAAAGCACGAGAAATCAAAATGAGGTATACCTGTTTAGGGAGGTTTATGGTTATTTCAGCATAATTTCTCATAGATCCGTGTGTGATTCGGCAGACATTCAGAAGTGTCTCGTATTGGCATGACTGTTATGATTCGCAGAAACGAACAGCAAACGCAGTCCAGAGTTTCGCCCTTTTTATACTAAAATCGTACGAGCTGCTGTTCATATAAAACACAAAAGTCTTTCCTTAATGCATAAAAGAGGTTTTGGTGCAAACAGAGACGTCCGTGTGTGTTTGATCTCTTGAGTTCCTCCGTGTGTAAGTGCGAGTCGTTGAATTATTCCTGCGCTCGTTTTGCTCGAGTCATTCGTAGTCCGGTTTTCTCTCGCACACGCTGCGTTCTGATTGGCTGAGAGAACGGCATCATAGGCTGGATTCTTTAGGGGGGAAGTCCAGGTTGGTAACCATGGTGACGACGGAGAGGATGTCGTCGGGGGCGATGAGGTTGGTGTTGCGCTGCATTGAGATGATGCGCTCCTCCACGCATCCCGCAGACAGACGCGCCTCGGCCTCGTGGTCCCAACACTCCTCTATGGTCTCAAAGAGCATCGCCAGACCCTACAGATATACAGATAAAAAAAACGTTTCAGAGCTGTCCATGTGGTGTGTGCCTCTTTTTCTGAAGCTACATCAACAAAACTTGAACATCATGCATCTTCAAGCATCTTGAGCTTTAAGTAAGAAAATCTGATCAACTCATAAATCAATCTTAAATGGTTCAGATCAGACTGAAATGATCAGAGATTTTGTTTCTAACAGCACAAGCGTTCACACTCTTTGCTTTGATTATTTCTGCTGGTGTTCAGACTGTTTGATTTGGAAGCTTGTGTCAGACACGGGATAAAAATAAAGCGGATTGTGACTGATTTTATATCTCGCAAGTCTGACTTTTTTCTCACGAGTCTAAAGAAACTTCGGAGGAAAAAAAGTCAGAATTGTGAGATATAAACTGATAATTCTGTTTTTATTTCCCCTTTCAATTCTGAGTTTATCTCTCACAATATCAGGCTTTTTTTTCCAGAATTGCGAGATTATTCTGGAATTATTCTGGAATTTATGGCTGAAACAAAAAACAGAATTGTGAGAAAAAAGCAAAAATTGTGAGCTATAAACTCAGAAATGCAAGGTTTAACTCGGAATTGCAAGAAAACCTCAGAATTTATATCACGTCTGACTTTCTTCTCTGAATTGCAAAATAAAAAGTCTGAATTCTAATACATAAAAATAAATCCATATTGTGAGATAAAAAGTTGCAATTACCTTTTTAAAAATTTTCAAGCTTCTATAGTTTGACATGGAGACTCGGTGGCCCAAGTTTCTCAACACTAAATCTCTGTTAACATGTTAATGCACTGATGTTAATCTAGTTCACATCAGAAAGTTGATGTAGAGAACGAGTCGTTTCTGCAGTGTAGGGTCAAAATGACTTGCTGGATTATTCCTCATAAAAAGCCACCAAAAGATAAATATGAACAAAAACCCAATGTCTCAGGTGCAGTTTGATGAATATGGAGGCTCATTTTGCATATGATGTGTCACTATTTTGGAAAATTGTGTTGCAAGAATACAGTTGCATGAGTGGTAAACTGTCCGAATTGATCCACCATATGTCAGACGCTAATATTGGACCCTGGTTTCTGTGATTTAGTGAAGCGAGCGTTGATTCCTCATGAAACGACCCCTTTAGAAAGGCTGCGATGAAATGAAGCAGAAATGCGAACGGCAGAAACGCTAGCGTGTGTTACAGCTACTCGTCTCGCCTCCGTAGCAGCTGTTCAGAAAAAAGCACGAGAAATCAAAATGAGGTATACCTGTTCAGGGAGGTTCATGGTTATTTCAGCATACATCCGTGTCTCGTATTGGCATGACTATAATGACTTGCAGAAAAGAAACAGCAAACGCAGTCCAGAGTTTCGCCCTTTTTATACTAAAATCATATGAGCTGCTGTTCATATAAAACACAAAAGTCTTTCCTTTATGCATAAAAGAGGTTTTGGTGCAAACAGAGACGTCCGTGTGTGTTTGATCTCTTGAGTTCCTCCGTGTGTAAGTGCGAGTCGTTGAATTATTCCTGCGCTCGTTTTGCTCGAGTCATTCGTAGTCCGGTTTTCTCTCGCACACGCTGCGTTCTGATTGGCTGAGAGAACGGCATCATAGGCTGGATTCTTTAGGGGGGAAGTCCAGGTTGGTAACCATGGTGACGACGGAGAGGATGTCGTCGGGGGCGATGAGGTTGGTGTTGCGCTGCATTGAGATGATGCGCTCCTCCACGCATCCCGCAGACAGACGCGCCTCGGCCTCGTGGTCCCAACACTCCTCTATGGTCTCAAAGAGCATCGCCAGACCCTACAGATATACAGATAAAAAAAACGTTTCAGAGCTGTCCATGTGGTGTGTGCCTCTTTTTCTGAAGCTACATCAACAAAACTTGAACATCATGCATCTTCAAGCATCAAGCTTTAAGTAAGAAAATCTGATCAACAGTACAAAGGGTCACATGACCAAATCACTAATTAGCTTAAAAATTAGTCATCTGGAAATATGGAATCTGTAATTTGGATGTATTCTTATATGTGACCCTGGACCACAAAACCAGTCTTAAGTGTCAATTTTTTAAAATTGAGATTTATGCATCATCTGAAAGCTGAATAAATATCTTTCCATTGATGTATGGTTTGTTAGGATCGGACAATATTTGGCTGAGATACAACTATTTGAAAATCTGGAATCTGAGGGTGCAAAAAAATCTAAATA
>NW_015645106.1:30261-31162 GCF_001515625.1 Sinocyclocheilus rhinocerous | reverse complement strand
GTAGGAAATTTACAAAATATCTTCATGGAACATGATCTTTACTTAATATCCTAATGATTTTTGGCATAAAAGAAAAATCGATAATTTCGACCCATACAATGTATTGTTGGCTATTGCTACAAATATACCCCAGCGACTTAACATTGCTTTTGTGCTCCAGGGTCACATATATTCAAGATAACCTTGGCTTTATATTTCTCAAAATCCATGACTTTTTCTAACAAGCACTACTTTTTCAGAACGTGTCAGTGTTGTTACTGTTGAAAACTGTTATTTAAAATAAAGCTGAAATAAAATAGAAATATTAGGTTAAAAACTTTTTAATTTAGGTAACATTTTCAGTTAAGAATTTGTATGTAAAAAGTACTAAAATCACTAAAACTAATAAAAATAAAAGCTAAATAGAAATAAAAGACTACTATTTATAAACAAAATATTACTAACACTGATGTGTTACTTTTATATTTATTCAGAAATTTACTGACAAATACATTTGGAAAACTTTAGGTTTTATAGTCACTATGGTCAGACAGGTAATATTTGTATTAATCTATTACCTGACACAAAGCATCGATTAGATAATAAAAAGTGTCTCTATATGAAAGTTATTTCAGATGTGTCAGAACTTTTTACATCATGATGAAAGATTAAGACTTTAATTTTCTTTTCAATAAACATCACTGATGATGAACATGAATTCAAGAGTATATAGGGTTAAATGAGTTCATGTTCACTTAAAAATGTTAAAATGCAGAATGTTTGTGAAAATATAGAAAATATAATGTGGATTGTGTGTGTGTGTGTGTGAGGGTGTGCGTGTGTATGTCTGTGTGTGTGTGTGTGTGTGTGTGAGAGAGAGAGAGAGAGAGAGTGTGAGTGTGTGAGTGAGTGTGTGTGTGTG
>NW_015645106.1:27403-29450 GCF_001515625.1 Sinocyclocheilus rhinocerous | reverse complement strand
CTGTGACTGTGTGTCTGTGTCTGTGTGTGTGTGTGTGTGAGTGTGTGTGTGTGTGTGTCTGTGAGTGTGTGTGTGTGTCTGTGAGTGTGTGTTGTACCGTATGTTTTAGCCAGTGCTCTCTGAATATCGGCCGTAGCTTCTTATGCACAACGACGTCCTGCATGTCCTCCAGAGACGGATGAAGACCTGCCTCCTCCTCAAACGGCAGACAGAACTCATCCACGGGACCTGAGACGCACACACACACACACACACACACACACACACAGACACAGACACACAGACACAGAGACACACACACACACACACAGACACACACACACACACACACACACACACACACACAGACACAGACACACAGACACAGAGACACACACACACACACACAGACACACACACACACATGGATCAGCACCGGTTTATCCCATGACTTCACCTGAGTGTGAGTGAATGGGTGTTTGTTACCGTCGGCTGCTGTGCAGCGAGAGGCCAGTTCCCACAGCACCAGACCCGCGGCGTACATGTCGATCCTCAGAAACGCGTCGCGCTGGAAACTGATCGCTCCCTCCAGCACCTCCGGAGCCATGTAGCGCCGCGTTCCCACCTTCACACAACACAACCAATACAACCTCAGCAATGACTGAGTAGCACTTTACATCTGTCACAAGTAAGGACTATTCAGTCAATGTTTGCCATGAATTGCATTGTGAAACTAGAAAAAAACTGACCTATTCATGCCGGGAAATGTTGTTGTTTGTTTTTGAGCACATGCACAAATCATATTCACCTGTCCGTGTGTGTCGCCTGTAGATTTCCCTGCTTCAAACTTCAGTGCCAGGCCAAAGTCAGCAATACATGCAGTTAAATCATGCTTCACTAACACATTCTTACTCTTGATATCTCTGAGAGAGAGAGAGAGAGAGAGTTTAAGTTACAAAGTAGGGACTGGGGTTTGTGAAAAAGTTTAGAGAAAAATGGTGTAAAAATAAAGAATATATATAAAAATAATACACCTAAAAGTACATTACTATAATGAGTAGAGAAAAAAACATTTATGATGATAATAATAATAATAATAATGTAACTTAACTGAAACTAAATATTTTCCAAACCATATAAATTGGATCTTTATACAAGAAACTAAATTAAATTTTAGGATGAGGGGCCCTCACTACAAAAATAAATTAATAATAATAATAATAATAATAATAAATTAATTAATCAAATTATTAAGTAAATAAATATATTTTAGATTAAAATAAAAAATAAGTATATAAATAAATAAAAAACATTCAACATTCAAAAAAATTATAAAAATCAATATGCTAGAAAAATACATCAATAAATAAACAAAGAAGTATATAAATAAATAAATACCCCAAAACAATCTAACAGTAAATTACTGTAATGAGTAAAAAAAAATTGAAACTAAATATTTTCCAAAGAAACTGTACACATTTTATTATGCAATTTTTATTATAAATTTTTTTACAGTATAAACTGGGTCTTTTTACAAGGCTGTTAATTTTAGGATGGGGGTCCCTCACACAAGGAAGTTTGGGGGTCCTTTGCATCTAAAAGACATTGTGTACCTGTGTGCAATGGCAGGCTTGTGTCCGTCCTTCAGGTTGGGAATGTCCTCGTGTAAATACGCCAAACCGCGCACAAACGTCTGCGATATCAGACACAGCTCATTCCACGACACAACATTAGCCTTCAGGAAATCTGTCAGCGAGCCCTGAGAACAAACACACGTGCAGATGATATCAAACATGTGGCACAGTGAGGTCATGTGACAATAATGTACAATAATACTGTTTCAAACGTTTACCGCTGCATATTACATATTTTGTAAATATTCAGAATTTTACATTGACTGTAGTGAACCTTATGCAGTATTCTGAATAAAGCTGATGACAAACACTTCTGTACCTGTGTGTGTGTGTGTGTGTGTGTGAGAGAGTGTATGAGTAAGTGTGTGTGTGTGAGTGAGTGAGTGTGTGTGTGTGTGAGAGAGAGAGAGTGTATGAGTAAGTGTGTGTGTGTG
>NW_015645106.1:21186-27331 GCF_001515625.1 Sinocyclocheilus rhinocerous | reverse complement strand
TCGGCCGTAGCTTCTTATGCACAACAACGTCCTGCATGTCCTCCAGAGACGGATGAAGACCTGCCTCCTCCTCAAACGGCAGACAGAACTCATCCACGGGCCCTGAGACACACACATACACACACGGATCAGTCCCGGTTTATCCCATGACTTCACCTGAGTGTGAGTGAATGGGTGTTTGTTACCGTCGGCTGCTGTGCAGCGAGAGGCCATTTCCCACAGCACCAGACCCGCGGCGTACATGTCGATCCTCAGAAACGCGTCACGCTGGAAACTGATCGCTCCCTCCAGCACCTCCGGAGCCATGTAACGCCGCGTTCCCACCTTCACACAACCAATCAAACCTCAGCAATGAATAATTAGCACTTGAAATCTGTCACCGTTAAGCACTGGTCAGTGAAGTTTTGAGCACATGCAAAAATCATACCTGTCCGTGTGTGTCGCCTGTAGATTTCCCTGCTTCAAACTTCAGTGCCAGGCCAAAGTCAGCAATACATGCAGTTAAATCATGCTTCACTAACACATTCTTACTCTTGATATCTCTGAGAGAGAGAGAGAGAGAGAGTTTAAGTTACAAAGTAGGGACTGGGGTTTGTGAAAAAGTTTAGAGAAAAATGGTGTAAAAATAAAGAATATATATAAAAATAATACACCTAAAAGTACATTACTATAATGAGTAGAGAAAAAAACATTTATGATGATAATAATAATAATAATAATGTAACTTAACTGAAACTAAATATTTTCCAAACCATATAAATTGGATCTTTATACAAGAAACTAAATTAAATTTTAGGATGAGGGGCCCTCACTACAAAAATAAATTAATAATAATAATAATAATAATAATAAATTAATGAATCAAATTATTAAGTAAATAAATATATTTTAGATTAAAATAAAAAATAAGTATATAAATAAATAAAAAACATTCAACATTCAAAAAAATTATAAAAATCAATATGCTAGAAAAATACATCAATAAATAAACAAAGAAGTATATAAATAAATAAATACCCCAAAACAATCTAACAGTAAATTACTGTAATGAGTAAAAAAAAATTGAAACTAAATATTTTCCAAAGAAACTGTACACATTTTATTATGCAATTTTTATTATAAATTTTTTTACAGTATAAACTGGGTCTTTTTACAAGGCTGTTAATTTTAGGATGGGGGTCCCTCACACAAGGAAGTTTGGGGGTCCTTTGCATCTAAAAGACATTGTGTACCTGTGTGCAATGGCAGGCTTGTGTCCGTCCTTCAGGTTGGGAATGTCCTCGTGTAAATACGCCAAACCGCGCACAAACGTCTGCGATATCAGACACAGCTCATTCCACGACACAACATTAGCCTTCAGGAAATCTGTCAGCGAGCCCTGAGAACAAACACACGTGCAGATGATATCAAACATGTGGCACAGTGAGGTCATGTGACAATAATGTACAATAATACTGTTTCAAACGTTTACCGCTGCATATTACATATTTTGTAAATATTCAGAATTTTACATTGACTGTAGTGAACCTTATGCAGTATTCTGAATAAAGCTGATGACAAACACTTCTGTACCTGTGTGTGTGTGTGTGTGTGTGTGAGAGAGTGTATGAGTAAGTGTGTGTGTGTGAGTGAGTGAGTGTGTGTGTGTGTGAGAGAGAGAGAGTGTATGAGTATGTGTGTGTGTGTGTGTGTGTGTGTGTGTGTGTGTGTGTGTGTGAGAGAGTGTGTGTGTGTGTGTGTGTGTGTGTGAGAGTGTGTGTGTGTGTGTGTTTACACCTTCTCATGGTAAGCTGTGATGAGCCAGAGCTCGATATCGACTCCATTTCCTCGTTTTTCCGCTCCGATGAAGTGAAGGATATTTTCATGTTTCATTCCGCTCAAGCTATAAATCTCATATTCACTCTGCCATGACTGTTTATTCTGAGAGAGATCACAGATAAACACATGCAAAATCAACAACATTCAAAGTCTTTGTAAGTTTGTCCATTTACAAACAATTGTGATGCACATCAATATTTTTTTTAAACATGACATTTTGAAGTAGAAAGACTTAAGTTGTATTTTCTTGTAAAACATCCAATAATCTTTGTTTTATTTACAATTCAGGCATTTTTAAGTGTGACTTAAGTGTCCAAATATATTTTGGCACCACTGTATATACAGTATAGGTGCATCAGTTGATTTCTGTATTCATGTGCCGAGGTGTAAACAGACTGATGAACTATATTACTTGAAGGATAGGTGCTTTGTTATGACTATATTGTTATTAATTATTTGTTGAACATTGGGGTGCTTTATCACTGCTGTTGCTGTTGTTTTATAAAAGCAACTAGATTTACATTTCCAGAGTGTTTGCAATGTAAATAGGTGCAAAAGACAATTGCAATTCAGTATGTAAATATTACAATGACTTTATCGCTGTTGAATGCTGAACATTGCATCACTTTACCAATGTGAATTTTATAAACATTTAAACAACAGTTTACAAAAGCAAAGACTAAAACTACACTGTACATTTTTTTCATTGTATGCATTTTGAACTGTAAAAGATGAAAAATGAAAATGCTCATTAAAAACTACATTATGACTTTTTGATGCAAGAAGCCATGACTAACATAGATGGACCTCTAGGGAATAAAAAAAAAACTGTACAAAGGTGTAGATTATGATTCATTCGATCATTTTTGAGCTTGTAGAGTTTTGTAACATTTTAAATTACAGTACAATGAAATGTATTTTCAAGCTGAATTAATGGCAGAAGCTTAATATTCTGGGTTAGAGGTTTATAACAAACACTAACCATCATTTTTGAAGTATATCAATGCAGAGATTCAGAGCACAATAATAAACCACCCAGTTTTGAGTTACATTATGGCAGCAGTATGCATTGGTCTTTTATGCTGAGGCTGAAGAGGCAAAAATGCACAAACAGTAATGAGATGAAACGTGTCAGATTTATACAGTCTATGGCCGAACACTGTGTCCTGTTCTTCTGAACTGATGCTTTGTTCCTGCTGAGCAGCTGCTTTTTTGCCCAGAGAAGCGTGCGTTTGTGTGTGTTTGTGTCTGAGCGGTGTGAAGTGTGTGTTACTCACTCTGAATCATCTCTGGACTGTAGTGAAACTTCTCATTGCACATGTTTCCCTCGCAGCAGCAGAAGAAGACGTCGGGATTCTCCTTACGCTCCACACACTCGCTGCTGCACACACACACAGATAACATGTGTCATCGTCGGTTCACTACAAAACAGAGTCATCCGAGCATGCATCTGCTCGTACCTGTCGTAGCAGTTAACATCGTCCAGCCAGCAGCCCTGCTTCACCATCTCGATGGCTCCGGAGCGGTTCTTCCAGGTGGAGAAACAGTGTTGTCGCTTGTCTTTCTCTCCGTAGCATGATTCGATTCCGCTCTGGTTCGTCCCGTCCTTCTCCCAGCTCACATTATAAAACGCACACTCCTGCGTCTCCGAGCGCCCGAGAATCGCACCTGAAGCAGTTTCCCTCGCAGCAGCAGAAGAAGACGTCGGGATTCTCCTTACGCTCCACACACTCGCTGCTGCACACACACACAGATAACATGTGTCATCGTCGGTTCACTACAAAACAGAGTCATCCGAGCATGCATCTGCTCGTACCTGTCGTAGCAGTTAACATCGTCCAGCCAGCAGCCCTGCTTCACCATCTCGATGGCTCCGGAGCGGTTCTTCCAGGTGGAGAAACAGTGTGTCTATTTGTCTGTTTAAGCAACATAACAGAGGCTCATTGCATATCAAATCTTAAAAGTACAGTACACTGTAAAAAAAAAAGATCTTTCATAGTTGTACATAAAGCAGGTTATTGGAGTACATTTTCAAGAAAATACTATTTCAAAGTTTCACATTTAATTCAGTGTCACTTGTCATTTCTGTGTAATTATTTGTAACATTTACTAGTGATTTCTGAGGGAAAATTGCTTCTACTCCACATTTATTTTACAGTGTTTCAACAATTCAAAATCTTTTAACATTTATAAATGTCTTTCAATCAAATCAATTTAATGCATCCTTGATGAATAAAAGTGTTAAGTTGTATATTAATCTTACTGCCTCCAAACTTCTGAACAATACTAGATACATGCGCAGGAATGCCTGAGTGTGTGTGTGTGTGTGTGTGTGTCAGGGAAGGGCTTGTATTTCATCCACAACAGCTCATTGAAGGGAAGGAATGCTAGAAAGGCGAGACGTGGAGAAATCGGACATTTCTGCTGACAGACGTCTTTGACCTCTCAATAATTCAACACGCTGAACAGATTTCTATTCACTTCAGCCCACTGAACATTCACCGAATTCCACGCAAGCGTCGCTGAGACACAAACATGAAAAGCCTTCATTGGGCTGCAGGGCAGAGACGTGTGGTTATGAAATAATTATGAGCTTTCAGAGTAATAGTCGGACTTACTTTCATAAATCACAGGATTAAAAGGCCGACAGGCACTGATCTCTCACACAATGTTATTGAGCTTGTTCCGTTTTCAGCCGGTGGAAATATTTCAGCGCTGCATCATTTCTTTCCTAAATGTTACTTTCGTTCTTCTGGAGTCACGTGTGAGTTTCTGAATGGTGTGTTTGTGCCTGAGGAACCTTCTGATGTCTCGACATGTGTCTGCCTTCTCATTAAGAGTCCTATATCTTCTCTTAATCACCTCAGTTAAGATAAAAATCATCAGTCTGACATATTCCACTGAAGTCAATGCAAAGCTTTTATCAATCCCTTTAATGTTTTCTTTTTGAAATCTGAACATGAACATTAAATCATCTGCATTACCACACAAGAACAGTGCCTTATAGCTGTCTCCGCATATTAAACTGGGAGTATTTAAAAAATAATAATCACACATAAACTAAATAAATAAATCATAATATATAAATATATATATTTTTTTTTTGGCTTGCATTCTAAAAGTGGATATTATTAGTATTAGTGCACTACATTTGTACTTTGAATGTCATTTGTCTACATTAGTGTCAGCCACTGTGCGCTGATACCAGCGGCTCCTTTAGTCAGGAATAAGGAGGGAGAAGCACAATGAAGCGCTCGTACTCTCAGTAATGAGCTAATGAAGCCGGACACTAGGCCTGCTGGGACAGACGTGTAAATCAGGAGGAGGCACTCACATTTACAAGAACTACTGCAGAAACCTCGCAGAGAGCCAAATCCAATACACAAAATCAATGCGCTGCCTCAGACGCTGAGCGTACTGTACAATCAGCACTAAAACCCACACAGATTCACAACCCGGGAATAACTGAGGATACAAATGAGAGCAAAACAGCAGAAAGCAACACTTCATCATCTACAGAGAGCAGATCTAATGAGGCGCCTCCACAATCAAACAAACTAAAGTCATGCAAAACTGTATTGCAAGTGTGTTATGCTGAGATAAACATGTCAGCTGAACTAATATATACCCCCTAAAATTTTTTATAAATTCAATTAAGCAATATAATCGAAGCAAGAGTCCTGTTAGTCCAAATATCAGCACAAGACCACAGGTTCACATTTAAATTGGGCTTTTTACTTTTTTATAAATACCTTTTCTATAAGGGGTGTAGGAACCTTAAAAGGTTTTTTTTTTTTTTACTTTATTTTATTTGACTTAAGTGGGAACAGGGCCATTTCTAGTTATGGTCAGAAACAACCCTGATTAGAGATGATAATTTTGGTTATAATCATCCTTTAAGAGCTTTGTGTTGCTTGGTCGTAAAATTAACGTTAAAAAAGGCCAAACTGAAACATCTATCTAATATCTACATAACATTGGTAACATTTAATCTAATAAGCAAATGCACAAATGTCTAGCTAATCAGCTATGTGTGACATGTCATGTCTCCTAATTAATGTTTGTTTAAATGTTTAAATGTAAATGTAAGTCAGCATTAGTATTTCTATCACAATCTCACAAACACCCTACTCAACCCCGTTTGGTGAACGCTATCCTAACTTTTAGCAGACACTTTTATCCACAGCGACTTACAAATGAGGAACTTCCAAGAAGTTTGTCATACAAGTCAGTAATAGCTCACAATGCCAAGTTAAAAGCATAAACTAGATTAGCTCAGAAAACAGGAAACTTTCCAAGTCACGCAGTGCATATAAACTCTGAACTT
>NW_015645106.1:17976-20794 GCF_001515625.1 Sinocyclocheilus rhinocerous | reverse complement strand
GTATTACTATACTTGTGGGGACATTTGGTCCCCATAACGTGATGAATACCAGGTGCACACACACACACACACTCACACACTCACACAAACACGCTTGTGAGCTTCTGAATCTCTCTCTCTCTCGCTCTCTCGGTCGGTCTGTCTTCTCCAGTTTCTCTGCAGATTCATCATGAAATGCTTTCAGAGTCTGTAACTCCTCCGTCTGCCAGAGGAGCGTTCCCATAGTTTGGCCTCCTGCTCCGGACGCGCTGGAGCCAGAGAGGCACATCTGTCTGAAACACAACCACCAACGCCACCCACACGCTGGGAGACCGGCGGAGAGACGGCTGCCCATCTGCTGCAGATGAGCCTCTACACTCACAGAAACAACTACCACTAAACCACAGACAGAGGATAAAAGAGACTGTGTGTTGTTCCTCGTCATCAACAGTCTGTTAAACATCATCACCGCATGACTGCACATTTACTCTCAAACCCTCATTAATGCAATGTGAAAAAATGAGCATTTTAACTGCATTTCATTTATGCTGATTGTAATAATAAAAAATTTCATTTTTTTTAAAGTATTACAGTAATGAGAATAACATTAAAGAGCAAAAACAAATAAATAAAACACAAAAATTTCTAGAACGTGTTGAATTTTCATTAATGAAATAATGTCACAATGCGAAAGATACTTAATTGTTAAAGCAATATATTATTATTAGATATTATTTTGATGATAAATATTAAAGGGATAGTTCACCCCAAAATGAAAATTCTGTCACTAATTACTCACCCTCATGTCTTTCCAAATCCGTAAGACCTTCGTAAGAACTTCAGAACACAAATTAAGACATTTTTGATGAAATCCGAGAGCTCTCTGACCCTTCATAGACAGCAACACAACTGAAACGTTCCCAGGTCCAGAAACGTAGGCTGCCCATCTGCTGCAGATGAGCCTCTACACTCACAGAAACAACTACCACTAAACCACAGACAGAGGATAAAAGAGACTGTGTGTTGTTCCTCGTCATCAACAGTCTGTTAAACATCATCACCGCATGACTGCACATTTACTCTCAAACCCTCATTAATGCAATGTGAAAAAATGAGCATTTTAACTGCATTTCATTTATGCTGATTGTAATAATAAAAAATTTCATTTTTTTTAAAGTATTACAGTAATGAGAATAACATTAAAGAGCAAAAACAAATAAATAAAACACAAAAATTTCTAGAACGTGTTGAATTTTCATTAATGAAATAATGTCACAATGCGAAAGATACTTAATTGTTAAAGCAATATATTATTATTAGATATTATTTTGATGATAAATATTAAAGGGATAGTTCACCCCAAAATGAAAATTCTGTCACTAATTACTCACCCTCATGTCTTTCCAAATCCGTAAGACCTTCGTAAGAACTTCAGAACACAAATTAAGACATTTTTGATGAAATCCGAGAGCTCTCTGACCCTTCATAGACAGCAACACAACTGAAACGTTCCCAGGTCCAGAAACGTAGTAAGGACATCAGTAAAACAGTCCATGTGTCATCAGTGGCTCAACTCCAGTTTTGCGAAGCTACGGGAATACTTTTTGTGCGCAAAGAAAACAAAAATGACAATTTATTCAACAATTCTTCTCCCCGTGTTACTGTCTTCCGCCATTTTTGGAGAGTACCACGACGCATACCCTGGACGTAAACAACGCTGATTACATTGATTACGTTCTTCAAAAATATCTTCATTTGTGTTCCGAACATGAACGTCATGAGGGTGAGTAATTAAAGACAGAATTTTCATTTTTGGGTGAACTAACCCTTTAAGTTGTTAAATATTAAAGGGGTCATATGATGCACTTTCAGTTTTTCCTTTCTCTTTGGAGTGTTACAAGCTCTTGGTGCATAAAGAAGATCTGTAAAGTTGCAAAGACTAAAGTCTCAAATCCAAAGAGATATTCTTTATAAAAGTTAAGAGTCAGCCACACCTACCTAAAACGGCTCGTGTAGAAAACGAAGCGTTTGAGAGAGGCGGGGCATAGAGGACCTACAGTAATGTACAGTATTTGAAAAATAATGTGTTTTTTGAACATTAAAGCATGTCAACATATTCAGTTACACTAAATACACAAAATAATGATCTTTAAAATAGCATCATATGACCCCTTTAAATTATTTAAATTGTCTAATTTAAGCTGATTGTGCTAAAAAATATAACATTTTACAATACAGTATTACAATAATGAGAATTAAATCAAATATATAACTTAAAAATTTGTCAAGAAAACAACGTCATAATGCAAAATAATAATATGTGAATAATGTTTTTAATGAGAAAACAAACAAAAAGTTTATTATTTAAAAAAGAAAGAAAGATAGAAAGAAAACACAATTCAGTCACAATTAAAAAAATTCCTGGTTCTAAACTAGGCTTAATGTTTTACAATTTTAAGACTAGGCTAAAAAAAATTGTATATCTCTTAATTGTTTTCTTTTCTTCTTTTTTTTTTTTGGCCAAAGTAAAGGAGCAGGACATGTGGGATTCCTGCATCATGTTGGGATGCTGGAGAATGACTTTGATCAGCGGTGACCTGCTCTTACAGCCGGTGCGTGAGGTTTGCTGGAGCAGGGATCTGCTCGCGGCTGTACCCTTGGCTTAAGTCTGCGTGAGCCGTACAGGCTTATGTTAAAGAGGATGAGGACTGCTGCAGACCTTTGGCCTACTTCAGGACTGGTTGAGCAAGGAGAGAGAAAGAGAGAGAGAGCGAGAGAGAGAGAGATAGAGAGAGAGCGAGAGAGAGAGAGAGAGAGAGAGAGAGAGAGCGCGCGAGAG
>NW_015645106.1:0-17818 GCF_001515625.1 Sinocyclocheilus rhinocerous | reverse complement strand
AGAGAGAGAGAGAGAGAGAGAGCGAGAGAGAGAGAGAGAGAGTTTAGTAAACACCGTCACCTGTCACTTCTGATGCTTCTGATAACTTCTGCACGTCACGAGAGCTACCAAATTACTGTTTTCAGACAGGTTTCCCATGCCAGACTGCTTTAAACGGAGTAATGTGCCAGAAAGGCAATAATTTAATTATAATGACAGTGATATCCTTTTTTACTAATGATAGACCATTTAGAAATATAGACCAGTAGGGTTGCAAAGGGGTGGAAAATTTCCAGTAAATTTCCAAAAATCCCTGGAATATTAAAAAAAAAAATCCTGGAAAGTTTCCAAAATTTCTGGAATGTTTCTGAAATTTACTGGAAATTTTCCACCTTTTTGCAACCCTATATACCACTAATATCTCAATCAGTTTCAGCTACTGAAAAACACATCAGCTGACCACTGATTGTATATATTTAAAAAATTACACACTTCACCTTAAAAAAAGGGAATTCCTCAAGTTATACGCCAAAGTAAAACACACATCGGTGAAGCTCTCTAATGCAGCACGTCAGATAGACAAAGCATACTGGTCTTTAATGGCATTAGTGTTATTCTGGCGTCAGACTCTGTAACCTTGAGCAGTGAAGCGTTCGGACATCTTTAAAAAGATCACAGTGTCTAATCTGAACGAGCATCTGACCAAATCCAGACCGATGAGATGCCCTCATCTGTGACCCCACCAAACTGTGTTCTTCTCATTATCTAGCCTCTTTATCCATCTATCCGTCTCTACATACACAACAGCAAACACTAAAGCTCTCCAGAGTTTGGTCTGAGGTGTTTCAGATGTGGGTGGATGAGCTGATCACAACAAAAGCTCCTCCTACTTTGTTATAAAAGCCAATTACAATCAAGATTCCAACAATCCAGCCACAAAATCATGATGCATTATTTGGAGGAAAAAAGGAAAGATCTTCAGAATAAATACGATTTCCAAGCTAATAACACAACGTGTTTACTGTACTTTTAAGCAAATTCATGAAAGAATCTTTACAGAAGAGTGAAAACATCACTTACAGGATTGATTTGAGTAGATCATTAGAAATGCCTGGCACCTAAAATAATTAATTATTATTACATGATTAAAGAAGCAATGTATGAAAACGCTGCACCTTTAATTTTACAAATCTACCCAAGGAGAACTGTTCATTCATCAGATGTCAAATGTCAATGCCATGCAGATTCCTCATGCACTATAGGACTAATGAATTTAAATTATTACAGCATGTTTACATGAGCATGCACACACTACAGTTTAAACGTTTGGAGTGGAGGTCAGTACTTTTTAATTAAAATAAAGTCATTTATATTGTTATAAAAGATTTCTATTTCAAATAAATGCTGTTCTTTTGAACTTTCTATTCATCTGCGAATCCTGAAAAATAAAATGTATCAAGATTTCCACAAAAATATTGTGCAGCACAACTGCTTTCAACATAATAATAATCAGAAATGTTTCTTGAGCAGCAAATCAGCATATTAGAATGATTTCTGAAGATCATGTGACACTGAAGACTGGAGGAATGATGCTGAAAATACAGCTGCGCATCACAGAATACATTTAAACATATACTCACATAGAAAAGTTATTTTAAATTGTATTAATATTTCACAATTTTGCTGTTTTTACTGTATTTTGGTCAAATAAATGCAGATGTTAATGAGTATAAAAAAGGCTTGCAAAAACAACAAAAAACTTCTGAACAGTAAATGTATATATAGATACTTTCTGATATTGACATGTGTAACCTATCATGAATCTGATTCAATAGCTCAAAATAAAACTTCTTTAGAACATTCTCAAATCTTGCTCAAATTCCTGCTGAATATAAACTGTAAAAATCGTGCTCAGGTATGGGAACGGTCTATAGAATATACTGAGGCCTTCGTCTTTGTTCTGCACAATCATACTGGACCTCAGATATTATGAGCAGAGCCCTTCAGTGCAACACCAGACAAGCAGTGGTTACTCTTTGTTACTCTGTGTCCTTGTTACAATGTAATTATACATCTAAGTACTGAGTAATATTAATTAACTACATGCACGGGTTTGGGTTACTTGCATGTAATTATGCATAATCCATTGTTATTATAATAGCAAGCACATGCAACATGTGTAACAAGGACACCTTATTAAAATAAAGTGTTACCACATCAGTTACATGTAACGCAGGTCAACACACGGCTGTAACAAGCAGCTCTTTGTGTCACTGGCCAAAGCTTTAGATTAATCCGACACAGCCGGAGTTACTCACAATCTATGAGCAATGCTGGGGTCAACAGGCTGCAGTTTATGACATAAAATCATATAATGCACATGCATATGCATGGATATATAATGCAGAAACATGTACCCACCTGATGAACAGGACACGAGGAATATGGCCAAGGCCAGTTTGGTGTCTGTCCTCATTTTCAATGCAGATTCTTGTACTGCAATAAATCCCAGTTGATAATCCGCTCCCTCTGAAATTAATGTTTTAATATTGCCAAAAGCATTTATTTGTGAGCAAACAGGTCCGGATCAATGTGTAAGTCTGTAAGAGAGGTTTAGTGTTTGAGAGATTTCACAAATCCTCAGTGTGGAGGTCAGTGCGTGTGTTTCTGTTTGCATAGATGAAATATCAAACATTAATGCAATCATACTGTATTACATAGAGACAGCAGCCTGTCCTGAAGCTTATGCATTGATCAGCATCGATATAGAAACAGCGATTATTTTGAGTGCATGGTGAAAATTCCTATTCATGGTTCAGTCGGGTTCAAAACCATCCCGATGTGATCTTCTGGTTCTTTAAAAAAATGCTTTGAATAAATTTGATTTATATAATCAGAGTCGTGATCTTCATTCCAGAACACACGAATATAAATCCAGCTCAGGGTTTAAATACACTGAGATCCGAAGAAACAGCATTTAAAACAAATCAAATAAACAGTGTTTTATAGTGTCGGATAAAATGCATTCCTCCGTAAAATCCTGATGCGCCTCTGAGACGCGTTTTTCGTCGGAATGATCCAAGATCAGTCACAGATCAGATGAAATCAGCTCCATTTCTGTGTGTGTAAATGCTGGAATAAAGCCTCGGAGGCGTCCATATATTCTCTCATGTGTCCTGAACACAACATGGCGAACAGCACTGAGTGTTTAGGTTTTTTCCTGTCCTCCACTCCTCCTCCTTTCATCCACTCCTCCTTCTCTTTTCCAGACTATCATTGAACAGCAATATTTCCAGCTGGAGAGTGTTAAGGCGTTTAATTCCTGTAGGGGGCGCTGCGTGGCACAAAAACCGCTATTGCCTTTGCACAACATTCAAATATTGTGACGGTTTTTGTTTTAATACTAACATATGAAAACTTAAAAGTGTAATTTTTTATATAAGTTCTTCACAAGGATTTATTGGTGTCATGCATATTGAAATTTAAACTCCGCCTTAACTGTAAAATGATTTTTAAAAATAACCACCTAGTAATCGCAAACGACTCTGATTGGTTCAACTGTATCCGCGCAGAGAAAAGTAACAGATATCATGTGACAGCGCTGTCCGCGTCAGCAGGGTTATTCACAGTTTACGTAAATAATGATACTGATAATCCATAAGAGCAAGTGAATTTAAGACAAATATTATTTACACCCAGCTAGTCCCCGCCCATTTTTAATAACAACTGTTTCGTGCCATTCTACTCGTTTACTCTGTTTCTAAGCTTCCACACGAAACACTGAAAACAGTCATTTGATTGACAGCTCGAATGGAAAGAAAGGAGGTTTGCACCAGCTCGTATTACTACAAGCCCCGCCCTCAGCCCGATGACTCGTCGTTATTGACGGCTCAGCTGTCCAATGGAAGAACGCTTGTAAATAGCTCCCACCAATCAGAGCAAAGAGAGATCAGGTGACCCGGGATTTGTCAGGTGGGGGGGCATTTATTCAGATTTTTCCAGTTCAGATTTATTGGCAGTAGCCAGTACACCATTGCGAAAGCATTGTAGAGCAGTTTAAAAACAAGCCAACACTTTACTTTGAAATGTAAGGAGTCTCTTATACTATAAATGGAAACATTATGCTGCTAATGGTGTTTATTTCACATAGTTGTGTATTTATAAACTTGGTAGGCTAATAATTCTGAATAAACATCAAACTGGACATGTGGAGTACTGATTTTATTTGATTTATAAACCCATTATCAATCAAATTAATCATAATTCATGTTTATTTAATCATTAATTCAATAACAAATGTATCAATAAATAATTTGGTTCCAGTAATGGTTCCAAGGCTCAAGAGTATGATTTTTATCAATAAATATTCAATTATTATTATTATAGGATACAAATTTTAGGTTAATTCTGACAAAAGCTGCTGACGCACTTGCAAAATGTTTTTTTTATTTTTTGCTGAGTATAACAAGTGATGATCAACAGAGAGCATTTCACAACAGATATTTCTTCAGTACTGACAAAAATTGGGAAAGAGCGATTGTCTTTAAAGGTTCGTCCAGAATAATAATCCTTCAGTTCACACAAACTGAAGAGAAATGCCAGAAATATATATCCAGTATAAGGCAAGTGAATGAGGGCTGACTGTGTCAAGCTTAAATACATAAATAAATAACACCGTTCAAGTATAAAAGTAGTCCTTACAACTCATGCATTACAACATTTTCTGCTAATAGCAACTTGCATTTGAGTCTCCTTCACATAAAGCATCATATGGCTTCAGAAGACTTGGAATATTGTCCATTTTATTGCATGTAAAAGAGCAGATCAAAAATACTCAATGTTGCACAGAAGAAAGAAAGTCATACAGGTTTAAACATGATGGTGACTAAATTATTTCAAAATTATAATTTTTGGTAATCCTTTAACGATGAAGAACAGATGTGTCACAACACCTTCAGTAAACAAACTCAAATGAACGATCTAGACTTGTTTTAAGTGTATTTTAGGCAGATATTTGGATATGATGCAAGCACATTTGAAGTTAGTCTATTATTGGGAAAAGCCTGAGTTATTAAGGGCACACAGAAATATATATATATGGTATAAATACACTACTGTTGAAACATTTAGACACACTTTACTGAATTTATGTATTTTTTTAATGATCTTAAATACCTTTTAATGTAATGCATCCGCATAAATGTAAAAAAAATAGTTGAATATAAATTGCATAAATAAATGACTAATATGAATTTATGTACAAAAATAAATTAATAAATAATAATATCATAATTTTAATAATAAATACATTTTTAATAAAAAAAAGTCCTTATATACAACAATCAAAACATAAGATTAGCCTAAGTACTTTTTTAATAGACAATATTATGTGGATGTTTGTCTGTTATCTTTAGTTGTTGTAATAAAACCAGGTGCCAGAAGCTGTTTGGCCCTGACTGGAGATATTTCTGGGAGGAATATATATTACCAGCATCTCTGAGTGTCCGGCGCTGACAGACAGACAGGACTGGGGTGCGTGTTTACTGTTCACTCATAAATCTAGCAGACTGGTCAACACTGCTATAAACCTAACAATACACACATGGAAAACTAGTAGACCGGGTGAAAAGTCCCGAAGATATCAGTTCAGATCAATTTAAGTGGCCAAATGTTTTGTTTTCTTAGAGCAGAATATATGAAATGATAGGACAACTAATAACTAATTCTAATGAAATTATGTTCAACCAGTAAACTACAGTGAGTTAGAGGAACTTAATACAGTAATTTGTAGCATAAACGCAAACTTTAAAGTTGATTGCTCAAAAAAAAAAGGTTTCTTTCTGAAACTCGTTTGATCATTTTATTAATCTGAGCTTATGCACCTCAGGTTTTCAGTGAAAAATGAATTATTTGAGGATAATTTTGGCAATGTTCACTGTGAAACTGAGGTGAATAAGCTCAGATCAATGAGGCCTACGATCAGTCAGTTCCAGAAAGAAATACAAAACCTGTGCTAATCAAGAGAAAATAAGTTGATAAAAAAGATAGAATCCAATATTTGGTAATATTTACAAACAATTTTTGTTGGCCAGATTTGACTAGAAAAACCATGAGTGTAGCAAAAAAATTGCAATAATAACAAAAAAATTACTAGTATTTTCAAGACAAAAATCTCTCCTGGTCAAAATGACCAAAACACAACATAAAAGTACATATTAATACCTTCTGAAAGTTTTGTATGTTTTTGAGTGTAATTAACCCCATGTATTTCAGTTAAAATCACATGTAAATGTGATTTATTTTGCATTTAAATTGAATGGACAAATAAGACATTACATTTGTCTAACATTATCACAATCATTGCTCATACAGATGATGTAAACCTTCATGTATCAACCCATAATCTAACCATGAGCTCTACTCTTCAGCACAACACAAACAAACTCTTTTAAATATCAAGCATAACAGCATTAAACACTGACAGGTCTTTCTCTTTACTAAAAGACATATACAAAGCTTCATTTGAACTTTTACTCTCCTTACATAGTGCTATGCAAAGCATGCTGGGAACTAAAAATACATTTATCAAATACAAGAAATCCGAGTTATCAAGACAATTTCATCAATAGAATTTAAATTTAATTAAGGCAGAAATTTGAGTTTAAATTTGAAAATATTAAGTTGATGTATGATCAGCATTGAGAACTCAAGTATTTGAAAGGTTTCATTAAATCGATAAATTTGATTTTTTAACTTGCAACCATGCATTTAGAGCACACATGTGATGAGGTGCTAAACGAAGAAGGTTCAGGAGCGAGTTCATCTAATCCTGTCAATCGTTACGCAAGAGTATATAAACAGCTGCTGACCTCACCACCGTGACTGTACTTCCAGCACCCCTCCATCACCTCATCCGTTCATCACTCACTTCATTTAGAAAGTGTCCAGGTGGCTTTTAGTGCTAGAGTCAAACCTCGAGCTCAAGCCTTGCAACTCTGTTTACCTTCATCTTGCTTCGACATGCTTCAACATACCTTCAACAAGCACATTTCTGAAACAGTCAGCTCCGATCAAAAGTGCCATAAACAATTTAGTCATGAAATAGCGTGCAGAAAATGTTTATTACCCATCAGACCCTGACGGATGAGAACAGTGCTTGGGGAAACCTGTCTGAAAACAGTCATTATTTGTGCTATTACATTTGGTGCTGCTATTGCCAAAGAAATTGCACAATGCAGCAAAGATTTTCACTGTTTTCAATATCTGACAGATTGAGGATTTTGTTATTAGAGTCAATTAAAATGCTAGGGAGTGGTAATCTAATGATCATAGATCCGGGCATGCTAAAACACAGACAGAGACAGAAAGTGGGGTGAACAGAAACTGTAAAGATTTGTTGATCAGATGTTGCTCTTTCAGAGCTCATAAGACTTTAACGGAGTTCACACTTATGTCTTATTAAGTGAGTTGTTTATCTTAAAAATCCTCAGTAGAAATAAAACAGACTCAAATGACAGTAAAAGTACAGAGCTATAAAATGAATGTGGAGCAGTTCAGGTCATTTGAAGAGTAATGTTTGGGTTCAAATTAAGATCTCTGACTTTTGATTGCAGACCGTGTCCAAAAAAGCTGACCACATTGTGAAACATTGTTAAAAATCTCTGCTGAAGTGAAAACACAGAGATTACTGGGTTTGTTTTCAACAGAAGCGCTTTCCATTCAGTCTCTGTCCTGTCTAGGAGAAACAAGCAAGTGTCCAAATTATGCTCATTTAAGTTTATAATTGTATATCCGCTAGAATATACTAAATAAATACATGTTGTAAACAGTGAAGCTCAAAGAATATATTTTTGAATACAAAAAAATATTTAGGTTCAACTTTCATATACAAAATATATTTCAAAATGCAATTCATGGGGGGAAAAAAAAAACATGTCGATTGTTAATGCAAATGTGGTTAGCCTACTAGAAATCAGAACTGGATTTATAATGAAGTAATAATGTTATTATTTATTTATTTTTTTGCAATTTTTTGGGGAACAATGTAAAGTATGTTCCTTGCTGAATTTAATTCAAAAGTGTTTTATATCTTCACATATGTTACAGATATGAATGTATACTCTTGGATTAAAACATATAAGGCTAAATAAATTTTTATATATGCTTTTAAAAATATTCAATATTAAAAAAATTAATTTACATAAATATATTTTGAAACATATTTTAGCAAATATATTTTTGGGCTTTTTGTGCATTTTGAAATATATTTAAAAAATATTTGAAAATATATTTTTCTTTATGGGTTGGCATGGACTTTGCCTTGCAGCTTTGCAGATGTTTTCATGCACAAACAGCTATATTACACACTTAAGGGAAGGTAAAATAAAATGTAAAAAACAAAATAAAACATAATTTAAAGAGATTTTGACATTGAACTCAAATAAGCTTGGTGTTGTCCTATATTATGAGATTGAAAGAGTTTAAAATGCTATGTGACAAAAGAAGTATGTCCAAATTCACAGTACTCATAAAAGAGCAGGCAAAAAGTACACGGATGACCTTTACTACTTCTGACGTGATTCTGAAGTGTGCATACGATGGATACTTTACTATGAGGCCAAAAGGAGAGGATTTATGAATGAGAGTGACGCGACGCGACGCAGCTGACGCTGGTAGGTCATGTGATAATGACAACAGGGCGAATATAGTACATTACAGTACAGTACAGTTACCGTAAGAATCATGACGAGGAATTAAAACATGCTGTTTTTCTCTCTCTGTCTCTCTAAAAAACATTCAGTCATGACTGTTACAATTGCTTATACTTAGTGTTTTGAACAACCTCTAACACTAAGTAATAAACCTCTGCACATAATTCATTCTGCATGTGTTACTGACATGCATGATTCATTAAATCCCACAGCTTGTTGAGAAGAGGTGTGTGTTACCAGAATATCATCTCATCAGGCTTGGCGCTGGGCCTGTTTGACTTGGACTAGAAAGACACCTACTTTAGCAACCACCCAGAACTCCCTAGCAACCAGGGCCATGCTACAAGTCTAATATAGTATTTATACTACAGATAGTACACAGGCGCATTTTGTGCTTTACAGTGCAAAGCATCATTTGGCATCGTTCCCGACTGCACACAGGAATTCACCCTCAGGTTTAATGGTAATTCTGGACTGGATACACATTCAGGAAATTAGGAAACTGTCCTGCAGGCACTGAACTGACAGACTCAATGACAGATATCTTTTACTGTTACTGCATGTTCTGCACTTGCAAATCTTTATGAGGGCTAAAATACAAACATGTAAAACACTTTAACACATCTTCTGACTGAACCTGTTCACTCTCAGAAACTTTGTTTTTCTTGAACATGGATCTAAATGTAATATTGTTTAATCTTGTTTAATCGTATACAGATCCAGACGTTCATCAAGAATAGACAGAAACAGTGAATAGAAATGACACGATTGACTCTAGTACTGCTAACGGAGTCTGTACTCTCTGTTCAAGTCATTGCACACGTCGATCTCTTTACATTGTAGTGTTTGCCTAAAGCTTTGTATTCAGCATTTCTGGAAGTTTCTGTCATGGGTTCATTGGAAAATGTAATTCCAGTTATTTGTCTGTTTGATGTGGGAATTTTCTTGCATTCTTTCTTTTTTTGCTCCACTCCCTCCGTCTGAATGCACAGTCAGGTCGATCTGTAGCCACTGGATGTGGGAGTAGCAGGGTGTGTGTGTGTGTGTGTGTGTGTGTTCATGATGAAGGGTGTGACAGAGGTCATGGCCTTTCTGTAGATCCATGTTTTTATTTAAAAGTCCCATATGATGAGAAATTAAATTTTTATTGATCTTTTGAGATCAGAGTCCATTAGAACTCAAAACCTGCCCAAAAGCATTAACTGAAACTACACTGCGGAAATGTTTAGTAAAATCCATGTTTATGCATCAATAGGTGTTCAGAAACTTTACTATATGTCCTAAAACACGGGAAGAAATCCCAAAATCCCAAAACATTTTTCTCCATTTCAATAACTGAATTTAAATTGCATCCTTTTAGAAACTCAGTTTATCTGTTGAGATATATGGGAATCCTTGTGGAGAGCTTTTTCAAGTATTATAGACTTCATTGACATTAACTATGAACATGTTCAACGTTTGACAACCACAATGTGGTAGAGTTTTTGCCTTCATTTTCAATGGTCTTAAATCTAGCAAACTAGCAAACATGTTTTTCTCATGAAGTGTGCTTGTGCTTGTTTCTTTTCATTAAATGCCACTTGACTGGATTTGTTTTGCCATCTAATGCATTCAGACAGCTTTAAAGTGTGACTTAAGTGTCTAAATATTGCATAGTGCATAAAAAGTGCAAGTACACAATGTGCTGCCACTTTGGTCCAGTTCACAAGGTTTGTGTGTCCGGTTTGTGAAAGTGAAACTCTCCTTATGTAAGTCAGAACTAAATATTGACTATCACACCGAATCACATGAGGAGCGGTTTTAGTTTTTACAGACTTTCAAAAATCTGTAGAGCATGCATGTAGTGTAAGGGTCACGGGGTGCTTCAGCTGCATTTCATCCCGAGGCCTGTTCATACATTCTCATGTGCAGTTATTTTAATGCAACTGTACTAGAATGACCTCATCCATCCTTCTACACTCCTAAAATATCATTTTAAATAACATCATCTACCATTAATATTCACATCTACTTCAAGTAAACACAAAAAGTTTAGTGGGTTCATATAAGCTTACATTACACACACACTCTCTCTCTCTCTCTCTCTTTCTCTCTGTCTCTCACACACACACACACACTGTGTTACTCAACAGATAAAGCGAGATGTGCCAGTCACAGTGGCGTCAGGCTCCCATAGACAGAGATCAAGCTCATCTGATTTTAAACAAATCCCCTACAGCACACACATCATGTGATTCCTGTTTATAAACACATGCGCACACACACACACACACACATGGATTCCTGACATAATCGTGTGCTGACATGACCAGTGCTGTCGAACGAGAGCTGTGAACAGAAACACTCTAATCAACAATCGAAGTGATTGTGAAAAGACCAGATGGTTATAGATAACCATGCAAATGATTGTATTTTTAGCTTGTGCTTATGCATACATAAAGTTTTATGTGAGATATTCTGCTCGCACACAAACTACTTTGATTGATGTACCTGCATGCACATGCAAAATTATTTTATGACTGGATGAATCTGTTTGTTCGCACCGCGGGGTGATTGATACCGTCTCCACCGTTCACAAATGTCCTTCCCACTAACAGCACTCCTGTTGTTCAATATCTGTACAGTATTATTATAGTATCATCAATACAGTATTATAGTATTTATTAATATTTAAATTTTTTAAAACTATTTTCCATTTTAATTCAAATTTAAGTTCTCGTAATGTTGTTGTATTTTTTGTTTCTTTTATTTATGTTTGTTTAGTTTTTATTCTTTTTTATTTCAGTTTTAGTTTAGATTAGTTAGTAAGTACATCAAGCCAAACAAAAAAAAAAAAAGCTGCCTTAAAAGAAATAAACATTGGAAATGTTGCCTTTCTGGTGTTTTTTCTTTAAACAAAGTGAGTTACGGTGCACTTACTACAGAGACAATGACCCTTGAGCAGGGTTAAGTGTTGTTTTTTTTACACCTTGAGCAGCGCTTATGGGATTCAAACCTACAACCTGTTTTAGATGTTTAACCAAGGTTTCACCATCTTCATTCTTCTTGCCAAAAAGCCAATCTGTTTACAGCACTGCACTCAGTGAGAATGTGTTTTGGAGATCTGAATCATCTTTCAGCTGATGTAACTGTATCACAGTATCACGATGATTGAGCCATCAGACGTGTTGATTTGGCTGTGACTTTAGTATGTCTCAGGATCACTGAATATCAAGCAGATGAGATGAACGAGTCGGCTGTCAGCGTGTTTATGATGATCTACTGCCATCCGAGGAGGAAAGAAGCATTATGAATGAAAAACACACGACTGTATAGCTGTAACTGATGCAGACGCTTGACTTTATAAACAGTCAAGAACTGAACATAAAAGCAGGAGTCAACTTTGGATAATGTGACTATCATAACCAGGAAAACAGGTTTGTGTGTGTGTGTGTGTGGACACACACACACACACACAGACACACACACACACACACAGACACACACACACACACACAGACACACACACACACACACAGACACACACACACACACACAGACACACACACACACACACAGACACACACACACACACACACACACACACACACACAGTCCAGGCTCAACTCCAAAAATGCAAACTATTTCCCTACATCAGGACAAGCTGTAAAAAAAAACCTGGATCAGGCAGTTGCCCCGTGGCCCGCTGCCATCACTTCTGCTGCCTGGGGATTTTATTTGCTGCTCAGACCTGTGCTGCGCGCCAGAGACACTTTACAGATTGTCTTCAACTTTATTAGTGGTGTTTGCGAAGTTAGGCATCACTATTAATATTGCTCTAACAGAGAGGCAGTGTTTTGAACAAACCCTGAGTACCAAACTCCCTGCAACATTCGTCTGGCTGCAGTTTTCAGACTGAAGTCATCAGACTAATGATTTTAAACTGAAGGAGAGACTCGAGCCATACGTCCTGCAGAGAGCAGGAGGAAACGGCTTAGAACACCCTAACAACCACATAGCAACAGCATAGAAACGAGCTAGAACCTAGAACAGCATCTGGATAGCAACACCCTGGCAACCGCACACAACAACCTAGGACTATGGTTTTTAAATTCCAGCTTAACTTACAAATTAAAATTCAGGAATTTGAATTGAGGTGGCAAACATGACGCAGATCTGCAGTTCGGATGCAGGAAGTAGATCTAAAATGAATCGAAATTCAAAGATTTTTTTTCTTTCCATATAACTAACTACAAAAGTTTATCAAAACAAAACCTTAAATGTTGGCTTGACAAAGCCTTGTTTCAAAAGTTTTGAGTTGTCTGAAAGTGAAAAGGTTGTTTAAAAATTGAAGTTTGAAGGTTTATAGGCCATAAAAAGATATGTATTTTTTTATTAGCCAATTTGATTTTTAGAATATAGATCACGGTTCTCTCACGATTCTGAAAACAAAATATTAGACAACCAAACAAAATAATATGCAGGCTAATTTACTCAAGCTTCTGACAAAATGTTTTATTTAATGTAATAAATGAGTCTATTTAAAAATATTTATATCTTTTAATGAATTGTTTCGTCCAGAGTTTTTGAACGAATCTCTTGAATAGATAGCTATCTGTCTATCTATCTATCTATCTATCTAGTGTAGTTCTAGTGTCAGTCCTTGAGATCCGGTCCTTCCATTACACTGTGTAAATGGGTCTGTTTTATGAACACTGGTTAACAGGTCAGTGGAGTTAATGTGGTCACTCTGACTGAGAACAGTGGGTCAGAACTGAGCTCAGAGCATGAGGACGGAAGGACGGTCCACAGGAAAAAGCATCTAATGTTACACACACACGGCAGAAGACGGAGCGAGCAGAGCGTCAGATCATGAGTGATGGAGGTCTGTCCGAGTGGCGCCGCAGTATTGACTCGTGTGGAGTTAAAGAGGAGGGCTGTGACAGTGGAGTGTGAGGTATCAGACGGACTCTCTGAGCTATTGAGTGTCCTGGATTTGGGATCTGGAGCTTAACAGGTTTAAGTGCATCATTGTAACAGACCTGGAATCTCTCCAGATGAATTATCCACAGATGGATGTGACCACAGCCAGCCAACAAACATCATTCTCCAGCTAACAGCTCCCACTTCATCAATCAGCAGCAGCTCCGCTCCACACCGAGAGCCGTCACGCTCTTCATGCTCGGACCAAATGTGTCGTGCAACTCACACTTTATCTAAGCAAACTCCATAGTTTGCATGGGGGGTCAGAGCAAAGAAAACTAGATGTTTAAAAGAAACTCAGCCAAGCAAAACTCACTGTAAAATAAAAATTAAAAGAAAATTAGTAATCAGTATTATTACTGATTCAACTGCACTGACACTATTGGATGAGGACACAGTGAATAGAACTGAGATGGATAATGACAGTATTGTCTTCTCTAGCACTGCTTTACAGCTGAAATTGAATTTGATTTATAATTGAAGAATTTTACAAGATTAACACTGTTATTTTCCTGTTTATTAATGTGAAGCTGCCTTGAACAATCTGTATTGTATAAAACACTTTAGAAATAAATATAATTTGAGACCGTAAAAAAACTAGTAAAAGTTCTAACAGTTGTTTTCTAACAAATGTAAATAAAGTAGCTTCAACAAAGTGTTTTTTTAGTAAAAGGAGTCGGATTATTATATTGTGTGAACTGAACAAGAATACTTTTGTTTCTATCAAAAGTTGTTTTGTTGATCTTAGATACTCAGGTATTTGTTCAAAACGTGTCTAAATGTTGTCCCAACTTTCCAAACTGAGTCATCTGAACAAACTATTTCACATTGCACAATGTTGTGCAAGTTCCCATCATGCATTGCAGCTTGAAAAAAAAAAAGTATTTTTTTTTACATTTCACTACTTAATTTATGCTGAAGCTGCTGCTGTTGTGACTCTTAGTTAGATGTCATATGGTTCAGAGTTTGTATTTTTAATGCATTTGCAGTATATGTTAAGTATACGTGCATCTCATTGCGACTGTTGGATTGAATATATTCCTGTATTGGTGTAATCTTTGCCTATAGTTTTTATTTGCTATGGCAGGGCATTGCTAAGCGGTTGCTATCTGGTTCAAAGTGGTTTTATGCATTGCTGAGTATTTTCTTACTGTCTCATGTGAGATGTACAGAATGTCAGTGAGATCTTTTTACCTGTTTTACCATTTGATTGCTTAGAAAGGTAATAGCTTACCTCTATTCGACAAACTGTGATTAACAGCTTGGGTTTTCCAGGTTGATCCACAATCAAATGTCTGCCAGGCTCCAGTTTGTGGACTATATAAGAAACCATAAAAATGGAAGCATGCAGAAAAGTAAAAGATAATGCATTGTGGTAATATAATGTGGTGACGCTTTTGCATAAAATCCGGTAACACTATAGTAATGCTAAGCTATATTAGTGTACTTCCCATCCAAATTCTGCAGAACAAGCGTCAACCCCGAAACTGTCTGCAAGGAACTGAAGATATGATCAAATCTTTCTGTTGTCTTCACTGGACAGACCATTGAGAGCAATCAGTCGGCAATTATTGTGCACACAAACACACACACAAACACATGCATACACAAACACAGCGTATTTCTGTCGTCTAAAGTGCTTCTATGGTTCCAGACAGGCGCTCTGTATTAAATTACTGCTAATTTGTGTCAGGTTTTGGCTGGGTGAAGTTTATCTCATGTGGATCAAAGATCATTAATTCCTGGTTTATACTCTAAAGTGTTCATTCCCAGAAGTCATAAAGAATCCCACAATACATCTGCAGTTCCTCATTATGGATATGACTGAATTCATCAAACTCATGTCTGGATGTAGAACGGGTCAAGACCTCCTGATTCTGAGAGCTTCTGATATCATCTTCAGTGACGACTCAACTCAACTTTTCCTTAATTAGACTCTTGGGACTGATTAATTGTGGGCATGTCAAATGGCTCATAGCTGATGTACAGTACAATGTTTTGATAAATGAATATGCATGCGTTGTAATTAAAGGAAGCATTTCTATTAAAGCATAAAACTGACATTCAGAATACTACTCTGACATTTTAACAGTATTTATTTGATTATGTACACAATGACAACAAAATGAACAGGACATTCATCAAGAGCTAAAGTCAACTTGAAGTTAATTAATCAACATATTTTGAATCAAATTGATTTGTGTCATTTGATCAAACAAGATGAATGTTTTCCAGAGACACGAACCAACTAACACATCCCAGAATTCACAAATCCATTGATAATACTTACTGATGATGTTTGTGCTGCTGTTTTCCCTCCATAATGATGTCACTTCCTGTTGGGTGATGTCATTAAGTAACTGGCTTTTGCTAGTTAAAGTAATAGTTCACCCAAAAATGAAAATGTGCTCTCCCTCAGACCAACCATTGTGTAAATGAGTTTGTTTCTTCATCAGATTCTGAGAAATGTAGCATTGCATCAGTGTCTCAGCAATGGATGCTCTGCAGTGAATGGGTGCCGTCAGAATGAGAGTCCAAACAGCTGATAAAAACATCACAATAATCCACAAGTAATCCACAGCACTCCAGTCCATCAGTTAACATCTGGAGAAGACAAAAGCTGAAACTAATCCATGTTTTAACTGTAAACTGTTGCTTCTGGATAATATTGTGTCCTCCAGTGAAACAGCCAGTTGTATTTTGGCCAGCAGCAATCTCCACACCATCCACACCACTCCAGTCCATCAGTTAACATCTGGAGAAGACAAAAGCTGAAACAAATCCATGTTTTAACTGTAAACTGTTGCTTCTGGATAATATTGTGTCCTCCAGTGAAACAGTCAGTTGTATTTTGGCCAGCAGCAATGGTTTAAAGAAAAAAAAACGACTTAATGGATTTTTAAAAATTTTTTAATTTAATGCTGACATTAAATTTGCCATGCAAGTCGACTTGCACCATTTGTGTTACAGACATGGCAAAGCAATCACTCCAACCATATAGCAACGCTCCAACAACCACAACACCACAGAATTCATAAGCCTATACAAATGTCTCCTTTTATATATAGATTCTGTGGTGCTGTGGGTGGTTGAATTCAGTAGGATTCTAATGTTATCATATACTGCTAATTTTAATAATATTATATATACATAAAATATTATATAATATTTTTAAAGAATAATTTGTGCATTTTTATATTATTTTACAGAAACTTGTATAATAAATAATATAATAATAATAATACTAAACATTATTTATATATCTTTTTCCACAAATGAAGATATTTCTAGATGTCAGGAGTGAAGACATGAGAATGCATTATTTCAGAATAAGCTCAATTCACAGCACATGTGCAGAGACATAAATTCAATAATAGATTTCACCAAAGTGACAGATGAACAGAGAAATGAAACTGGTGTATACTGACCCCCAGTGGACACAGAGAGTTCAGCACGACACCCACAACTGATAAAGCCATTCAGTATACAGCCTACCGGTACAACAATATATTGAGGAAAAAACAGAGACCATACATGTAAAGAAACGAAGTTGCTTGTCAGGTTTTCCTAAAAAGCAACCACATTTTTAAAAATAAAGCCTGTCGTACGTTTTATTGGTATATTAAAAAAGAATTTTAACATTGGCAAAGAATATGTCCTAATTATTTTCACATTTACATGTGGTAAACAAAAGCTTTAGAATAATATTAAAATGTTGTGTATAATAATATGAAATAAATGTTTTAAAAGGGTTATGACATTCGTTTGTGATGTTATGTGATATTTATTGTGCATTGCGTGCTGCTGTCTTCTTATAACAGCAAGATCACAGCGCATCTCAATTCTACAGAAATGTATTAAGGTTATCATTGTTTTGTTTGTTTTTTGGTTCAGATTTTACAGGCAATTTCACTTTGTCAGGTAGAAAATTGACAAAGATGAATATTTATGAAAAGTTATGATTATAAAAAAATATTTTATTGAACAAGCATTATATTTACATTCAAAATATGTAATCATTTAGATTTTAAAAACTGAAAAACAAATGATAAAAATAGCAGCACATAATGTTTCCAGATTTTTAATTATAAAATTCATTATTTTAATCTTGCATTTGATAATTGAGTAAATTCATTTATTATAACTGACAGGTGTGATGATCAGTG
>NW_015645105.1:4337-8242 GCF_001515625.1 Sinocyclocheilus rhinocerous | reverse complement strand
TTATTTTTGCAGTAATCAGATGTTCCACAAGGTGGCAACACTGTCTCGGGCCGTTGTTTCACAGTAGAAAACAAAACTAAAAGAATAACAGGGTTTCTGGAATTGGATTGGTCTAGCTCAAGTAACATTTTAATACAAGCAATAATAAAAGGACACATTTAATTTATAATTTGCCTTAAATCTCATTTTGTAAAAAAAAAAAATCGTGAATCAAATCGAATCGTGAGTTTGAGTGAATCGTTGCATCCCTAGCGTAGAGACATTGTTTTTTCTTGTCAAGATCTGGACTACACTTGCATGTAGGGTTGTAACGATATACCGGTATGACAGTTTATCAACGTTTGAACGTGCATGGTTATCATACCGTAAACATTTGCATATCTACGGTTTAAAAAAAAAAAATAAAGAATGAAAAAAAATCTCACCGGCGTATATGCAACTTATTTCCACTCGGCTGCTTCACTCTGCATCCAATTTGCAAAAAATGTGGACGCAAAGTGGCTGCAAAAGCAGGCAATACATCCAACATCTTCGCTCATATTCGCGGACACCATCCCTCTGTGCAGATGAAGGTGTGTCGCATTAATAACAAGTTATAAGTTAAGGCCGTATGATTTAAGTGAAGCAGAGGGAATCCCGGTGCAGTCATGAACATGGAATTTACAGTATAACGAGGATGTCACGTAAAACGCGTAATCTGATGGATGGATAAATCAAAAGTAGATATGAAATGTATCTGTGAATATTTATGCGCAAAGAGACTGCTATATAAATAATCTGCTTGTTTCTGCATGTCTTTGAGTGGCGCCGTTTTATCTACTGCATACTGAAGTACGCATATGGTGTTTTCAGCGTTTAAGTTACATAAACATGAACATCAGCAGAGCTGCTCTGAGAGAAATGTAAATAAACATTTCCTAGTTTTATTTGAGAAAAACCATTGTCACATACACTCTGAAACTCAAAGGTCCGCTACAACCTGTCAAAATAAACAATAATTTGAAATTATGACAGAAATATATTAGCATTGTACAATGTACTTATAACAGTTATAATAACAACAATAACAATATTCTTTATAATAAAATAATTTGTTTGAACATTAGGCGCGTTTCCATTACAGATTTGCGCAAAACTTTGGCGATATTTTATAAATGTCGATAAAAAAGTATTGCGAAATGACGGCGTTTCCATTAACCAATGTTATGCGACTAAAACGACACCTTTTGCCTCTCGCGATAAGTCATGGCAACGGATTTTGGTGGGATTTTGACGGATTTTGGCTATATTTATTCAAATGAGGCGTATGCGTGTATCTTTACAGAAGCAGCACAGAGAGCCTCGCTTCAGAAACGTGCGTGGCGCGGCTGGAATAAACACAAGCATTGACTAGAGTGGCCGCAATCAGCTTCAGTGGCGTATCAGAGCCACACTGCACCGCAGACGTGTGCAGTGTAAATTGTCTAAGCATTAATGGTAAGGAAAGCCCCTTATACTGGAGAGCGGCTACGTATGAAGTGTTTCTTGGATGTTATAGTACATTGAAAATGATCATATTACTTTTTACATATGCCATGTGACCTGTAAGTGCGATAAAAACGTTTCCATTTCAGTTTTGCGAATTATTATTTTTTCGCATTGCCTGAAAAACCATATTTTGCGATATATGGGTGTTTTTGCGAAATTGACGCATTTCCATTAGGCATATTTTCAATTCGCAATTTCAATTTGCGCAATTTGAAGGGTAATGGAAACGCGCTATATTGTTTTCAAGGGATATCATGTTTGTCCATGTTTTAACTTTGCCAAAAATAAAAGGAGATGTAAATTTTCATTTGATAAGATTTTAAAACATTAATTAAAATGTTTAAGTATGATACAGATATACATAAGGTGTACAGCTTTATTTTTTATTGTTTTTTAAATTAATAAAAAAAAAAAATTCATAAGGGAGACTTCAATACTTTCATTAAAATGGTTTCAAGTTTGTTGTAATAAAGGATTTGTTCACTCAAATAACTTATTCTTGTTCTTTTAAGAGTCATTGTTACTGATATATACCGTGATGTGAAACCGTCCGTGATATTTTCTGAGACGATTATCATACCGTGAAAATCTCATACCGTTACAACCCTACTTGCATGTTTAAGAGGAGCTGGACTCAGCCACTGGTAAGATGCGCTCCACTTCATTTCTGTCAAACTTAGAAAAATACACTTATTTTCAGGTAAGTGAGCCTGGGAACTCAGCAGCCAAATAATATCATGTTTGTCCATGTTTTAACTTTGCCAAAAATAAAAGGAGATGTAAATTTTCATTTGATAAGATTTTAAAACATTAATTAAAATGTTAAATTGTGATATAGATATACATAAGGTGTACAACTTTATTTTTTATTTATTTATTTCAGAAGGGAGACTTTCATTAAAATGGTTTCAAGTTTGTTGTAATAAAGGATTTGTTCACTCAAATAACTTATTCTTGTTCTTTTAAGAGTCATTGTTACTGATATATACCGTGATAAATGTGAAACCGTGATATTTTCTGAGACGATTATCATACCGTGAAAATCTCATACCGTTACAACCCTACTTGCATGTTTAAGAGGAGCTGGACTCAGCCACTGGTAAGATGCGCTCCACTTCATTTCTGTCAAACTTAGAAAAATACACTTATTTTCAGGTAAGTGAGCCTGGGAACTCAGCAGCCAAATAATCTCTCCTCTTTACAAAGAGCTTAAACTGGCTGAAAGTGATACTGTAGCAAAAGGGACTGGCAATTTGTCCCTGCAACACAATTAAAGATCAATCAGACAGAATTATATTGGTTCCTTTCTCTAGTTGGAGTTGTTTACTCATCTCAAGTCTCGCATAGCCAGACCTTCAGACTGATGGCAGAAGGTCTGGGATAACAGACCGTGTGTAAATATCTTGGACGTATTTTAAAGGGGTCCTATTATGCTTTTTCACTTTTTGAATTTTAGTCCGTGTGTAGTGTGTATGTTTGGGCATAAAAAAGATCTACAAAGTTATAAATCTGAAAGTCCACTCCAAAGGGAGATATTTCGTTTTTAAAAAATCCCCTTTCAAGAACTACAACGAACGGCTCGTTTGGACTACACGGTTGTTTTCCGGGTTTTTGTGATGTCACAAAGCGGCCCATTAGAACATCATTAAAATAATTCCGGCCTACGGAAATTCGAATGGTTGGGGGGTGGGGAGGGGCGACGTCGTGTTTAGAACGCTTGGTTGCGTGCATCAGACAAGACGACGACGAAGAAGAAGTGCTTCATGTTTTGCAATATGTAAAGTAATTCATAAATAACTATTAAAATTGACAGCAATGCATATTTACAGTACCTTTTGAATTTCTGAATTTTTGAAATAAACATAATACATATTATCATTGCACTTATCTGTACATAGAAAATGCAGTTATTTTTCAGGGGGTGGGTGGTGTGCCCGAAGCGTGAATCCGTTTTCAGAAAGGCACGGAAAACAAATAACATTTGCTAACGGTTGCCCATTACATTACAGTACATATAATTTCACTTACCACATAAACAGAGTAAGTAGGAGAGATGACTGAGGACGATGGCAAATGATTTGTAGATTCTGAGCACCACTGATAAAACATCTAATCTTGTAAAATGTGTGGTAAGTACTGCTGCTCCAGATAAACAGAGTACGTGCGATCGTGAATCTCGAAAGTGAAACTAAAAAGCGATCGTGCACTCAAAAGCAGTTTCAATGCCAGGCCTACAGTATAATTACCTAATGATATAACTGCGAGAGAAAGTATTGAAATATAGTCTATATTTTCCTCCCATCTCATATTTATTCCCTTTAGGGGTTCGAGTTCCATATACACGTCATTTTCTTTCCGAAAATTATACTGGGATGCGG
>NW_015645105.1:0-1721 GCF_001515625.1 Sinocyclocheilus rhinocerous | reverse complement strand
CGGCTCGGTTTGCGTTTCCACTGCAGTTTAGTATTGCTTTAGAGTGGGCGGGATTATTCACATGTCATTATAGTTGATAGTCCTGAAAAACTTTGTCATTCCGCGTCACCCCATCAAGCTCTCACTGGATCCGCTCCTCTGCTATCAACGAGAGGAACATCTGTACCTCCTCAACAGACAACGAAACAGCCACTTTTTGGTTGTTAAAAAAGGTGCACTCGTTCAAAACAGTTGCGTTCAATCCTTCGGTGACGCAGGTAGTGATGATTCTCTCCGGCCAATCAGTGATCAGCAGGGTTTACACGTCACGTTTGGGTAATGGTACGGTTCACTTGGAACCTCAACCGAGGTGGTACTAAAAAAAGTACCAGGTACCAGGTACTGTACCCAGTGGAAAACCCCCCAAAAGTGAGCCGTACCATGCAGTGGAAAAGCGCCATAATATGTCATAATATCCGTGCGATCCTCTTGCTCAATATTCTCGGGGTCTGAGACCGGCTCAAATTGATATGGTAATATTGACACTAGTGTTGTCAAAAGACCCGGTACTTCGGTACCAAGTCGGTACTAAAAAAATGAATACGTTAGGGTACCAGGTTTTTTTAAGTACCGGTGGTACAGAGTACGTTTTGATGTAAACAAGATCTTCTCCGCATTGATGTTCACTTTTTCCGCTATATTTTTAATGAACAACGCAGCAGCGCCGCATCTAGTGACTTCAACTGGATAGACTAACAAAAACATTATAATGCAACGACACTTACATCGTCATCGCATCTCGTGCGCCACTGATAAGGCTGCCTCCTTAACGCACACTTAAAATTCGAATGCACCACCACTGATAGCACTGACTGGCCCGCCACAAATAGATTTTCCAAAAGGCTTTGACTTCGTTGAATAAACGTGAGCACTGCACGTGTCAAAGTCGAAATCCGGTGCGGGTGTTTTTATATCACTGTATTTCTGAAGGAAACCGACTGTCTTCAGAAAATTATGGATGTCATTTTCATTTCATCTTGCCTGTAATGCCTGAGCAGCGTTTGTGAGCGCAGCACTTATTTGATTACAGCCGTTACTAGGGAAACCTCTATCTCTCCCGCTCTTCAAGCACCTCCCGCTGGCAGAGAATGTATTTGCATATATATGCCGCCACAAATAGAGTGCAAGTCTGTGTGAAACACCGCTTCTGTTATGAATATTATTCAATATTTTAATTTGAATGTCGGATTGAAATGAACATCGCTGTTATTAGATTAGTTAGTCGCTAGCATAAACGCGGCTAACGCTAATATAATGAGCATTAGGATGAAGTTTCTTTATTAACTATTTAATGCTCGTATAACTTTTATTTAGAGATGCACCGATTGCAATTTTCTTGGCCGATTCCGATTTCCGATTTTTTGTTAGTGTGATCTGCCGATATCAATTTTTGCCGATTCCGATTTTCTTTCTAAGAACTATAATTGACAGCATATACAAACAAAAATCTACTTTTCTTCAACTCAAAGTTTTATTTTCATAAAAAAACACAAGTAAAAAGTACTAAATAAGAACAAATAAAAAAAATTGCAAACAACAGCACAAATAAATGCAATAGAATAAAGAGAGCTATGAAACTACGTTTTTCAGGTTAAGTAACTTTATTCAGTTAAGAAATACTACAGAAATTAAAGTAGTCAAATGTAAAATAACACATCCAGTGTTATTTTACATTTGATTAC
>NW_015645104.1:0-981 GCF_001515625.1 Sinocyclocheilus rhinocerous | reverse complement strand
AATCTACCTGAGGGAAGACGTCTTTCATTGTAAGTTAATGCTGTTGAATAGAGAGGGGAAAAAATGCATTACAAAAAAATAAATAAAATAAAATAAATACTTCTTGCGTAGGCTATTCTTAAACTTGGACCTCATTATTGAAGTAAAAATCCAAGCACCAGAAGCGGCCCACACTCTCTTAAGTTTGCTTTAGCTGAAAAAATATGAATTTTCATTCATTCAAAGGCTAGCCTATAGTTGCAATAATATTTTAGATCAAAACTTTAAGTGCCATTGTTTTAAAAAAAAAGCTTGATTGACTGACGTTTCATAGACCATTGTTAGATGATTTTCAAATGTCATGCCATTTGTATTTTCACCTCAATTACACGTGTGAAGTCACAATTCTATAATGGTACTTTACTCAGGCCGATGACATTTTTTGTAAGTGTGATAAGATTTGCGCGAGCCATTCCCATCGCGAAGCTGATGGTCAAATATGTGATCTCTTTGAATTATTTAGAGAAACAGCCACTTTAAAATGCTATGGAGAAAGTCGAAAAGTATCTTAAAAAGGCAAATAAACTAAAAATACGAGAAAACAGTCTTGAACCAGCAATAACATATATTAAAATCTTTTTAAACTACTTATGACCACCTTTAGGCTACTTGAATTTATCACGTTTTATTGTAGGCTTGTTCATTGTGAAAAATTTAGTCTAAGGTGTGGTAGATAATCTGTTAAGGGAATAGATTTTTCCCTATAGATTTATATTACAACTGTTGCATGTTGTAGCTATTTGTTCTAAATGTGCAGGCATTGTTTCTTCATAACAAATGCTATATTGATTAATTTAAAAAAGTCATTATTGGCCTGGTAATGATTGATATAGTCTTATTATAACAAATGCCACAGTTAAGAACTAGTATACATGGCCTTCAGATATTCCAAAAGATTGGCATAGATTAAATCATTAAGAGCCTGATGAACTGTTAAGGAGT
>NW_015645103.1:0-207 GCF_001515625.1 Sinocyclocheilus rhinocerous | reverse complement strand
GACGTGAAGGTAAGAACCACCTGACGCGAAGCTACAGCTCGTTAGCTCAGCATTCTGCCCGCTTCAGATCAGAAAGAGATGAAATAGTGCGGTAAGATCACATTTATTTGAATTAATGAATTATAACATTTAGCTACTTGAATTAATTATTCAAGAGAGAGATGACAGTTGCCTGTGTGAATTAGCCTACCTGCGTCTGTGCGTCTC
>NW_015645102.1:1079-1304 GCF_001515625.1 Sinocyclocheilus rhinocerous | reverse complement strand
CGATATAATCTCAACCGTAAAGCCATGTTGGCCAGTCAGAAGCCTTAAAAAGTTTCCAGTAGGCAGAGATAACAGCGCTTACTCCGATGTCACAAGTCAAAAACTCCGGTTTCGCTGTCTACACGATAACACTGCAACCGGAGTTTTTGAAAATCTTGGCAGGCGTTTTCAAAAATTTTCGGTTTCAGTGACCTGGTGCTGCGTTTGTGTGTGGACGAACGGCCA
>NW_015645102.1:0-965 GCF_001515625.1 Sinocyclocheilus rhinocerous | reverse complement strand
GTAGCTGCTGTTTCAACCAAGCAAAATTTATTTGTTTAACCCAAACTAAAGAATAATAATGTGCATTTGATCAGATATAACTGCAGTACAAGATTATGAGATGCATTATTTGAATGCTTGGCCAAAGAGATGCGTCTTTAATCTAGATTTAAACCGAGAGAGTGTGTCTGGAATAGCCTTCCTGATAACGTTCGGGGTTCAGAGTTTGGGAGCCAAATGCGAAAAAGTTCTACCTCCTTTAGTGGACTTTGCTATCCTAGGTACTACCAAAAGTCCAGAGTTTTGCGACCTTAGTGAGCGTGATGGATTGTAGTGTGGTAGAAGACTAGTTAGGTACTCAGGAGCTAATCCATTAAGGGCCTTATAGGTAAGTAATAATATTTTGTAACTGATATGGAACTTAATAGGTAGCCAGTGCAGAGACTGTAAAATTGGGGTAATATGATCATATTTTCTTGACCTGGTAAGGACTCTAGCCGCTGCATTTTGGACGACCTGTAGCTTGTTATATATTAACTTCTTGCTGAACTGTTGTATAAGATCAGTATCACATTTGCACTCGTGCGATATTGCACTTAGCTTATTGCTCGTGTGATATTGCTTAACTATATGATGTAAATATGAGACAAAAACTCATGGGGGCATATCTTGAATTTAACTAGGTTCTAATTAGGTTCTCTAGGCTCCATCACGCAGTTAGTTGTTGCCCTGCCTCATATTTGTCATCAGTCAACTGTATGAAATGTCAGATGACCCACATAGGTCTGGTGCGGGGCAAGTGTGTTAAATTTCAGTCTGTGTGCATTGAATTTATTTAATACACGAGTTTCACAATTTGAGTTGAATTACTGAAATAAATGAACTTTTCCACGACATTCTAATTTATTGAGATGCACCTGTATATACATAAGGGGTGTAACGGGACACAAACATGATGGTTCGGTACGTACCTCGGTTTTGACGTC
>NW_015645101.1:564-842 GCF_001515625.1 Sinocyclocheilus rhinocerous | reverse complement strand
ACCTTCATTGGAAAGTAAAGAAGTATTTTCAAAAACTTTACATAACATTTCATCAAATGTATCATAAGAAATTACAAAAAACTGCACATTGCCTCAAGGCAGCATTGTACCGCAATGGAATCGCATCAAGCCATGCATGCAGGCATACTAGGTTAGAATACAAGTATATGATATTTGTAAGGAAAAGAGTTAGAATTATCTAAATGTATTAGAATTTTTGCATGATTTTGTAATGAATTTTCAAGAATAGTAATTCTCATACTATATCTGCACATATT
>NW_015645101.1:0-436 GCF_001515625.1 Sinocyclocheilus rhinocerous | reverse complement strand
AGATTGTGCATGTATGTGCTTGTGTGTGCATGTGCATGCTTGTAAGGATAAAGTGCATATTAGGATAAGGTTATGATTATTTTTCATTTTTTACTTTGAAACAACACTGATTATAATGTTCTGGTATGACAACAGATATGATAGTTTAGTTATACTTGTGATCCACGATGGTACAATGTTGCCGGAGATGTTATTTTTATTAAATATGAGATGTGCAATACATTAAAATCTAGATAAATCTGTTTGTTCAAGTGTTTGGTTAAAGAAATTGATGTTTTCAATAAATATATTTCTTTTTCTGCATGAAAATGTCAAATGTTTAAATTTGTCCATTGTGGTACAGTGTTGCCTTGAGGCAACAAACTTTTGAAAAATAAAAAAATAATGAAACTTTTTATTGATATTGTTATAGTGTCCAATTTTAAGTAGGAAAAAC
>NW_015645100.1:0-1453 GCF_001515625.1 Sinocyclocheilus rhinocerous | reverse complement strand
TATTTAAATGCATAATAAAGTGTGAGCGGTGCATGCAAACTTTTCAGCCATATTTAATCACGTTTATATTTACAATCTTTTAGCAGATGGTTTTTATCCGCCTTACAAATGGGGAAATACACAAGCAATTAATCATACAGAAGCCAACAATATTAGCAGTGGCATGAATTTCAGGAGTAAAACAGAGCAGTACAAAAGCTACAGCAGATGTGTAGCTGCGTAAATCTTAAGAACTCGTATTCGTTTACAAATTAGTTATTTAATTGCATTTCAAGTTGATTAAATGTATCATATATATTAATCACAAAGAACCAGAGATTTTATTAAAAAAGCATTTCAAATCTGCATGGATATCTACATAGTATCAAATGAGCTCATAATCAAAAACTTTTCTATTTATTAGCAGGGCTCTGATTTTTGTGATGCGGAAAGCGTGGTCAGAATTGTGGTCATAAAAATTGAATTTACTGTATGCTTGATATAGATAACACGGAATATCACAGAAATTTGGCAAAATTTGGATGAATAAATCGGAAGTGTCACTGTACACAACGGGAAATGGACTAATGTCTGTAAACCTAAAACTGCAAAAAGACTATTTAAATAAGAAGTGAGCATGTTCAGCGTCTCTGTTGTGTGAATGAGATGCACAATTTCGTCTTTCATTTTTGTTTGCCAAAAGGGATTGTTAAAATTTATTTTGATTACATTTTAAAAGATAAGTTAAATTTGATTTAGTGTTTTAATAATAAATTATACACAGAATCCAAAAAATTTTAAACACAAAACAGAACTTCTGAGAAACCAAAATGTCATAGGGCACTATTATTGCTAATGTCAATATACAATAATAGTGTGTATTATACAATAATATATGTGTGTGTGTGTGTATGTGTATATATATATTAGGGGTTGCACCGACTAATCGACTAGTTCAGTGTTTCCCAAACTCAAAAGTGTTTGCACATTTTTGGGTGAACTATCCATTTAACTTAGTGTTCCTAAACTAAAAGCCCAGAACCTTTTTAGTGATGTAGACCAGTACCCTACAAAATTAATTTTGTCACAATATTTGAATTTCTAACTTCGATATGATAATTTGAAAAGTATAGATATTCGGTACAACAGGGAAGAACTGCAGAATATAATGTCATACAGATATTTTTAATATTATTAAAAAATGTTGTCCATCAATGGTGGCTATCAGTAGGCTAATTTCTAATGAAGAGACCAATTTATATGAGAGATTTTAATGTAGGCTTTTATTCATATGTAAACATTATTTAATTACCATTATAACTAGCTATCTCACAAATTTTTGCTCACTCAGTGTTTTTTTTTATTTTACAGTGGGGTAATTTTGGTGCAGTAGCACGAGATAGCTTGATTTCAAACTTAGAATTGAATAAAAAAATGACACGTAAGCAGTCAGTAATAAAATAAGAACAAATAA
>NW_015645099.1:0-518 GCF_001515625.1 Sinocyclocheilus rhinocerous | reverse complement strand
AGGGAGGGCTTTATTGTACCAATAAGGTGGCATCCATTTAATAATGAAAATTAAAATTATAATTTACACTCGATACATTATTATTACATACTGTTTTATAATGTACTACAATACTGAAGTGCAAATAATTGCCACTATTTGCAACAAGTAGTATACTTGATAGTAGAAATCCTGCTATTTTAACATAGTGTAAATAGGTATTTGCACTTAGTGTAAATAGCATATTGCTAAAAATACTGCTATTTTCACTTAGTGTAAATAGAATCCATTGCTAATACGAGATTTGAAAAGGGAGGAAAAAAAAGTTCGGCAAAAGGCACGAGATTTGAAAAGGGAGTGAAAAAAAGTACGGCAAAAGGCAGGATCGAACCCGGGTCGATCGCGTCAAAAAGCCAACGACACGCGCTTATCCATCTGCGCCACTGGAGCTGATGGTTTACTGCCACTTTTAACTAAATGTAAACAGACCCCCTGTATTTTTTATTCCAGCATAAGGGCAATTCATACAATACATTTAA
>NW_015645098.1:0-654 GCF_001515625.1 Sinocyclocheilus rhinocerous | reverse complement strand
TCTTTACTGTCGTCCTAACTGTCATCTTATTCTGTCATCCTCACTTTCATCTTTACTGTCATCGTTACTGTCATCTTATTCTGTCATCCTTACTGTCATCTTATTCTATTGTCCTTACTGTGGTCTTTACTGTCGTCCTAACTGTCATCTTATTCTGTCGTCCTTAATGGCGTCCTAACTGTCATCTTATTCTGTCGTCCTTACTGTCGTCCTAACTGTCATCTTATTCTGTCGTCCTAACTGTCGTCTTGTTCTGTCGTCCTTACTGTCATCTTATTCTATCGTCCTTACTGTCGTCTTTACTGTCGTCCTAACTGTCATCTTATTCTGTCGTCCTTACTGTCGTCCTTACTGTCATCTTATTCTGTCGTCCTAACTGTCATCTTATTCTTTCGTCCTTACTGTCGTCTTTACTGTCGTCCTAACTGTCATCTTGTTCTGTCATCCTTACTGTCGTCTTTACTGTCGTCCTTACTGTCATCTTATTCTGTCGTCCTTACTGTCGTCTTTACTGTCGTCCTAACAGTCATCTTATTCTGTCTTCCTTACTGTCGTCTTTACTGTCGTCCTAACTGTCATCTTATTCTGTCATCCTCACTGTCGTCTTTACTGTCATCCTTACTGTCATCTTATTCTGTCATCCTTACTGTCATC
>NW_015645097.1:0-1297 GCF_001515625.1 Sinocyclocheilus rhinocerous | reverse complement strand
ATGAATGGAAAGACTAGGCCGAAGCCTGGCGCAGACTTAAGGGTTTAAGACTTAAGGGTTTTGCAGACAAAACTCTCGGGGGTCAAAGAACCAATGGTGACTTGAACTTTTGGAGGGAAAGTTTTTGACTCTTTGTCTCCAAGCATGGCAATTTGCATATGTAACTGGATTGGATGTTGATGCAAAGACTACTAAAGAACAATAATATGTTGCATAAATATCAACATATAATATAAACGCTTAAAAATTTTTTAGATCATCAGAAGACAAATTCAAAGAGACCAAACATGGTATCGGTGGGGTTATATTAACTAGTGATCTATCATAACACAAACACAAAACAATATACAATTCAAAAGACAATACACAAGAACAGTAATGGTATACACAATGTCCTCAGGAGATGTGTGTTCATTCACAGAAATGTTTTTCCATTAATTAATTAGAGAAGAGTCCATTTTTATGGGCATCATGTGTCTTTCCTAAGGGTAAATTAATTTGAGTTGCTCTTCCCGCATTCCTTTGAGCAATAAAACCAGTGTTATCAGCATTGGTTGCCATGGAACCAGAGGCCTGTTCTGCCTTTTTGAGGCATTAGCTGCATTTCGTGGGAAGGGTCCATTGAGCCCTCATAGCTGTCTTGTTGATTGAGGGGTGTTACGGAGTATTTGTTAAATATAACAAAAAAACTTGTGTGTCTGATTGGTCCAGACGCTACAGGTGGTATGGGCTGGCCTGGAAGACAAGGGGCAGACAGTGTCTAAACAAGATGTAAGAGTGGAGCAGAAAGTATCAGTAGCACTGTTAGCATCAAGAGATGATGACTGTTTAGGGGGAGGAAGCGAAGATGAATCCATAGCATATAGCCGGGAGGGTGAGAGTGAGCGTAGGTCGAAGATGAAACCATAGCAGATAGCCGGGAGGGTGAGAGAGAGCGTAGGTTACGTTGAAAAGTGACATGTGGAGGGGTATGTGTTGTGTCAGCAACCATGTTGAAGTTAATAGTGAGGAGGAAGTGATCCGAGGTGTGCAGTGGAGTAACCAGTATATGATCAGTGGAGCAGTGTCGTGTGTAAATAAGGTCCAGTTGGTTGCCTGATTTGTGAGTAGCCGTAGTTAACACTCTCTTGAGATCAAAAGAGGCAAGCAGAGTGTGGAAGTCTGCAGCCTGAGGTTTATCTAGGTGGATGTTGAAGTCTCCAAGCATAACTAGGGGAGTACCATCCTCAGGAAAGTTTGTGAGCAGCACATATAATTCATCCAAGAAGTTACCTTGTGGTCCTGGGGGTCGATAAAC
>NW_015645096.1:222-649 GCF_001515625.1 Sinocyclocheilus rhinocerous | reverse complement strand
CAAAATAATGCTCTTTAAAAAAAGCATCATATGACCCCTTTAAAACAACAACAATAACCACAACAGCAGCATGTTTTGTGAATTAAGTATGTTTTTATTTGTAGGATGTGATACATCTGTGGAGAAGAGGAGAGAAGTTTCCACTGCTTATCAGAGTTGCACACACTTATGTGACCAAAAACAAAAAAAAAGATAAGAACATGTTTGTTTGGAAACCAGTTACAATTTTAAAGTTAAATTTGTGTTTAAATGTAAAAATTTAATCATTTACCTGTTAAGAGTGTGTTGACAGTCTGTGTAGTTGGATCACTGAACTCCAGAAAATCAGAAATGAGATGCTTTGTCAGTTACAGATTTGAAAAACAAAAGGGCGGGAACAAAGAACCCTAAACTCTAACACAAAGAACCATTTCAGCATAAAAGGGTT
>NW_015645096.1:0-174 GCF_001515625.1 Sinocyclocheilus rhinocerous | reverse complement strand
TCAGCATAAAAGGGTTCTTCAGAATGCTATGGTTCTAAATAAAACCATTACTGCATGTAAAGAACCTTTAAAGAACCTTTTTTTTTTTAGAGTATAGCTTAAGAACAAGCATATACCCAATACAACTAAAGCTTAAGAACAAGCATGTTCCCAATACGACTACAGCTTTTAGAA
>NW_015645095.1:254-531 GCF_001515625.1 Sinocyclocheilus rhinocerous | reverse complement strand
TTAAGAACCTAGCCAGTGTTACTTTCTTAACGATGAATATATATACATATATATTTCATCCTTCCCTAATGCATTTGTAAAAAGTATAATATTTTACAAATGAATTTGTAGTGCATTAAGTTTGTGCTTGATGAAAGCATGAAATAACTACATTTAGAATGTATTTTCAGTTAATATAGACATGTCAATCTATTTTTATTATACTTATCATGAAATAAATATATTTTAAATACAATTACGTATATTTATTTTTCACTAGGGTACACACACACACACA
>NW_015645095.1:0-195 GCF_001515625.1 Sinocyclocheilus rhinocerous | reverse complement strand
TTCTTTCTTTTTAGAAGTAATTTGTACATGTAAAGATTAAGCAAAGCAAATATGTTCACGTCTGAGATGCATTTTGACATTTATCTCTATATCTCTATCTCTTATATATATATTACACACACACACACACACACATATATATATATATATATAACAGCACAAATATTTTGACTGTTCTTTATACTGGGCTGCTTA
>NW_015645094.1:816-940 GCF_001515625.1 Sinocyclocheilus rhinocerous | reverse complement strand
TATGGAGACGCATATATTATCAGAAATTAGAGCTGCACGATTAATTGTTAAAAGATCATAATCTAGAACCCCATTTACTCTTATTCCTAAATGACAACGATTGTTGTTGTCGCATACTAACACA
>NW_015645094.1:0-403 GCF_001515625.1 Sinocyclocheilus rhinocerous | reverse complement strand
CAAAGTTTTGTGCTGTGCTGCTCATACTAACCAAGCAATAAACACCCCTTCCCATGCTTAAAACAAGGTGTCTGCAGATCAGAGTCCAAAACAGTCACTTGTGGTACAACGTTGTCCTGCACCACTTCACAGTCGATAAGTAGAAAGAGAATTTTAGATTGACACGGCAGTCATTTATTATATTCTTTAATATAATATTACAACATCAGCTCATTTTGTGCATCAAACATCATTTCTACTTCAATACACATGCGCAAAACTTTTCTAGTTCAGTTTTCAATTTGATCAAGTGTTTACATGTTCTATTTAATGGATTAGAGAAGGTTTATCCCACCTTTTTAAAGCAATTGAAATTGTGATCGGTTTGAGCATTTTTATTTCAATTGATTTGTTTACATGGAGC
>NW_015645093.1:0-1940 GCF_001515625.1 Sinocyclocheilus rhinocerous | reverse complement strand
CGAGAGTGTATATTATATGTTGGTACATAGGCAATATATTAGAGTTCTAAGTATCTTTAGTAGTTTTTGCATCAACACTGATGCTGGAATCCCCAAATGGCAAATGCTGGACTGGGATTGGGTATAGAAATTCAGTGAGAATAGACAAAGTTCTCAGACTAATGAGTCTAAAGCAGTGTTTCCCAGCCCTGTCCCTGGAGGCATTAACAGTACACATTCCTGATGTCTCTATTATCTGACCCATCCAATGTTTCGATGAAAAGTTGCTTTTCTTGTCAAAACGACAAATGGATGAGGGAAAAAAAGCGATCTATTTGGAATGTTCACTGTGACGAGTCCAGTTAGGACAGCATATCTGTGTCCGCACAGCCTTCCCAAAAAACCCTTCAATAGAAAAAAAGTTATCATTTATTTTTTAACAATTGCTGTGTTCATGCTATGTCGTAATTATCATAATTTTGAGATGACAACACATGAACAACAAGCTGAATTATGCATTTCTATGGCAACACTATCAACGCCAAAGCGTTCACATGAACGCAGAACTCGTAATTACAATTTGTAAGCTCGGAGTGTTCTGAGTGCTATGAATTGGACCACATGAACGCTGTACCACCTGACCACCACAAGATTAATTTAGGCGCTGCTTAGGCTCTACCTCCGATTCCGAGGACATGGACAGCTCCGAGTAAAACGTCGCGTGTTGTCATCTCGGACTTACGGTAATTATGACATGGCGTGAACGCAGCTAAATTCACGAATCATGCTGTCGGATGACTATATGTTTGTTCATAGCATTTTACTGCAGATTGTTTTTTAAAACACAGACAATTTAATGTACAGTTTGCAAAGAAACCTTTGGTGAAAGATGCAGCAGTGCCAACTGTACTGCACTGAAAAAAATGAAAACGACTAATTTATTTAAAGTACATTCTATATTGGTCTAATATTGATTTCCGGTTTAAACCTATTACGTTTAGTTTGGAAAAAAGCAAATAACACTCCCCATAGAATAAATTAAAAGAAATTATTTTGTTTAAATTGTATTCCACTTGACACCAGTGTGCTGATATGCAGAAAACATACTGGCTACTAGTTCCCAGCATGCTAGACACTAGACAGACTCAACCTGTTGCGACGCGGCAGTGTCACTGTCACGGTTCACTGTCCCGCTACTGTTATTACACTTGTATACAAAACTTCGTATTATGCTTGTTATAGAGTGCGTGACGTCACGTGCACTACCGCTGGTGGCAGTAGACAACCGCGTTGGCAAGCGACCACCGCGGTGACGCGGTTGTCACGGCGACCGTCACAGTCCTAACCAACACCCAATCGAATTACATATGCAAAATACCATGCTCTGAGACAAAGGCCGTTTCTCAATACCAAGTACGCAAAGTTCGGACTTGCATCCTCGGTAGTTCAGACTTCGCAAATTCGACTCGGAAGTGTGAACTCCCAAGGACGGGAGGAACCAAGTCTGGTAATTCTGCAAATGGAACAGCAGCCTACTTGATAACGTCAGTCAGCTCGCCTTGACTACTTCGGTTATCCTAACTGTATGTACTGTATACAATACGACAAAATATGATATCAAACACCACTTCCTCTTTTTGTTTTCTTTTAAACATATTAATAGCCGCAAAAATGTAGTTCGGGGAACGTAGGCTACATACATTACAGTGAAACGAAATATATCAAACAGCATTGCCTCTTTTCTGTTTAATTTAAAATATTAATAGCCACAAAAACGTACACGCATTACAATAAAACGAAATGATATCAAACACCACTACCTTTTCGTTTTCTTCAAAATCTAAAACACAACCCTTTTCGTTTTCATTTAAAAAATATAAAACATATTAATATGTGGTAATATGGTAACATTAACATTAGGTAATATGTGCACATATACTCTGATTATCTTCACTGAATGT
>NW_015645092.1:24020-24311 GCF_001515625.1 Sinocyclocheilus rhinocerous | reverse complement strand
TGTCACAGAAATCAAATTTTAGTGCTTGCATGTAGATAAAAAAAACAAAGAAAAAACACAAGGGGCTTGCCCCGCATGGGCTAACCCACATGGGGCCCACGTGGGTTTAGTGTGGGTTTGCTCTGCCCACACTGTCCCACAGAAAACCCGCAATGGGCCGCGCGGGCATGTTTGCTGGGTTAATGTATCCTACTAAAACAGTGACACTGGAGGACACACCTTATTAATAATAAACATATAGGCTACTATTTACAGACAAGCAGAATAGCCCAGAATATGAAAGCAAATTGC
>NW_015645092.1:18307-23474 GCF_001515625.1 Sinocyclocheilus rhinocerous | reverse complement strand
TACGAGCCTTCGAACAGACCAGTCGAAACGAATATAAGAGGTATGATGAATAATCGCTAAAGTTATTATTCGTGCAACGTTGCAACATTTATAATTAAATGATTAGCTAAGGTCCGTGTAACGCTTCACAATTCAATTATCAGACCATATGGAGCAAATGCAAAAATGAAAAAATGAAACCAAACATTAATTATTTTTCAGCTACTTCATAAATGAACAATTGCTATTTTCTTTCCTTTTTTAAATTTTACTTTTGCTAAATTGTGACTTCATAAATTATAATTTGAATAAATAAAATCTAAACAATTTTCTATTTTTCATCTTACAATTTGCACTGTGCTGCCATTGGACTGTACCATTAGCGCGGGTGTGTGGCCACAGACTGTTTCACAAACGCTTAACGTGGCTTAATGTATCCTACTAAAATAGTGACACTGGAGGACACACCTTATATACAGACAAGCAGAATAGCCCAGAATATGAAAGCAAATTGCGCTAAATTACACATTAAGTGTTTTGTGCCCCACTGAAAACCTTAAAGGGGTCATATGATGCGATATCAATTTTTCCTTTCTCTTTGGAGTGTTACAAGCTCTTGGTGCATAAAGAAGATCTGTAAAGTTGCAAAGACTAAAGTCTCAAATCCAAAGAGATATTCTTTATGTTCAATGTTCAATTTATTTATAAAGCACTTTAAAACAACATTAGTATACCAAAGTGCTGTATACAGTTACATTGATCCAATCACATAATAGAGTAAACACGTCATTAGAAAACCACAGTCACAAAACATTGAAAGCATGGGAAAAAAAGATACGTTTTTAAAAGACTTTTAAACTCAGACACCGAAGAAGCTATTCTGATGGATAATGGCAAATTGTTCCATAGCTTGGGGCCAGCAACAGCAAAGGCTCTGTCACCCCTGCATTTCAATCTAGCTCTGGGAACCAAAAGCCGATGCTTAGTCTGTGATCTGAGTGATCTAGCTGGATTGTGTACTATAATCAACTCAGAGAGATATGGAGGAGCAAGGTTGTGTAGAGTTTTGTACACAACTAGCAAAATTTTGAATTGGATGCGATAATTAATCGGTAACCAGTGCAATGAACGTAAGATAGGTGATGTGATTCCTTCTGCGAATGCCTGTGAGCAAACGAGCAGCCGTGTTTTGGACAAGTTGCAGACGATGAATAGATGAGACAGGCAGCCCATAATATAGCGAGTTGCAGTAGTCAAGTCGCGAAGAAATGAAAGCATGAATGACAATCTCAAAACTCTTCCTGCTTAGGAAGGGTTTAACTTTTGCTAATCTTCGCAGATGGTAGAAGCTAGCACTCACAGTAGAATTAATTTGTTTGTTCAGCTTTAGGTCACTGTACAGTATGAAGCCCAGATGACCTCAGCAGAGCAATATGGGGAAAGAGAGCCCAGATCAACGGTGCTCAGATCAGTTTTCTCGTTAGGCCTAAACAGAACAATTTGAGTTTTATCGTCATTCAAATGCAAGAAATTATTGGTAAGCCATGTTTTCAATTCTTGGAGACATGCTGTTAGTTGGTATAATGCAGACTTGTCATTGCGCTTAAGTGGTATGTAAAGCTGGGTATCATCGGCATAGCAGTGATATGACACATCGAATCTCCCAAAGATTGAACCAATGGGTAACATATACAGCGAGAACAATAATGGTGCTAAAGTTGATCCTTGAGGAACACCACATGAAGAATATGCTACAGAAGAGGAATATTGCCCAATACTGACTGAAAATCGTCTGTTAGACAAAAAGGACCGAAACCAGTCAAGTACAGTACCTCTAATACCAATGCAGTGCTCCAAGCGAGACAGCAGAATACCATGGTCAACAAAATCAAATGCTGAACTGAGATCTAAAAGCACTAAGGCCATAGTATTACCAGAATCATTGGATATTAAAATGTCATTAAAGACCTTCAGAAGGGCAGACTGTGCTGTGTAAGCTTTTAAAACCAGACTGAAAAATATCAGAGATACAGTTAGTACTCAAATAGCTTTGTAATTGCGTAAGTACTATTTTTTCTAAAATTTTGGATAAAAACGGCAAATTTGAGATTGGTCTAAAGTTTGAGTAGTTCCAGAACAGTTCAACCCAAATATTCAGATGTGCCCAGCGCGTTTTATGGAGGACTGTTTCCTGATCCTGGTAGAGTAGACTACAATGCTGGCTGTTCTGACTCAGAGTGCAAGTACGTTTTTTTATATTTAAAGAATTTGCCACTGACAATTCAAATGCGAGTTTTGAGTAGTGTAGAGTAGCGCTTTTGTCATTTCGCCGATCACAAATGCAGACATGGTTTTGTGTTTACACGGCGCAACGTAATGAAATGTGATAAAACAGTGTTTATATATATATATATATATGTTAGAAAGCATAAATAAATTTAAAAAAAATAAACTTTAGAAGAATAAAAAAAACTGATACATACAGAATTAAGTGTTCAGGAAAAAGGCTTCCTTTCACAAAGTTATATAAAATATTTAGCCGAAAACAAAATAAGATTGTTAAATAAACACACAAACTCGATCCTTCTCGCTCATGTGTAAAACCAAGAATAACAGTTTTGTTCCAAAGAGACATCAGGACTCTCAACTACAAAAACCACAACGACTTCATGACGACGTCCTTGTGCTGTACATCTCATCTGCCAGAGGGCGCCGATGTCAAAACAAGCACTTTAGCAGCTACAGGAGGACAGTGTAGTTGTTAGTCAATTCTTGGCACAGAGGACATTAAACACCAAACACAGCCAAGCTCTGGAGGAACTGCGTAATAAATGTTGACTTTTGATCAGAGAAGTTCTGAGCGAAGAAGAACAATGAGTCACTTATTAACACTCGACGAGGAGCAGCACGTAAGACACGTCACCAAATGCAATTTATTATATTTACAATTACAGTGTGTTTGTGGTGTAAGAGTGGCTTAATTTGGAACCTTGGATTGTGCTCCAGGGTAGCTACTGGAGGTTGGATAAATGTAAAGTTATTAGTGGCTCGTGCAGAAACCTGGACTCAGAATGCATGACCTTACAAAAGGGTACTGAAAAGTTAGTTTAATAGTGTAGACCAAGAAACAAACTGGGTACATGTACGTAACTTCAGACTCTGGAAGGTCAATACAATAACAGACAAAGCTACCTTGCCGCTTCAAAAAGTTTATTAAAACCGCTAGATTTACATGATCAGAGTAACTTCTCCACTAGAAACCACAGTCTGCTCACTAGAGATGGTCTTGACATGAGTGTCCCTTCCTGAAAGAAAATTAGAAGTGTGAAGACAAATGATAAAAACCTCAGTTCCTCTAGTCAAGTTAAGCCAAGAACTCACTCTTCCTGCCGCAGCTTTGCTCACAGGAGCCAGAAGATGGATGGCACACCGCAGTACTACAGTGGATGAAGATCTGACGGAGGAAAGAGGGTCAAGTCATAGAATCTATAAGGAGTAAAATTAAAGGTTCAAGTAAGGGGGGAGCATACGGTTTCCTGCAGAGGAGCCAGTGACTCTGGATCCACAAATGTGAACATCTTCACAATAAAGCGTAACATCTCTAGCCACCACTACCACAAACTGACCATCTCTTATACACTGGACAGTCACTGGAACGAAGGCACAAGACCAGGTTAATGTCGAGGATCAGTTTAACTGGGAGCATAACACCGACTCAACACTTACCTGCCTTCCCATAGTAACACTGCTGTCCGTTAAAGCAGCAGTTGATAGCTTCACATTCAGCACCACTGATACCAGGTTGTCCACATTGGATCTGCTCATAATCAGCTACAGCACATTTGTCCAAAGGCTCTGCCTTCGTCACTTGCTTCTGAGACTGAAACTTCTGAGGGAATTGCTGATTAGCCTGTTGAACTGGCTGCTGAAACTTCTGAGGAAACCGCTGATTAGACTGTTGAAATGGCTGCTTAAACCGCTGGTCAGTTTGCTGGAGCATCAGAGCTTGAGGGTTGTGGGGAAGATTACTCAACTTTGGGAAAGCATGACAGAACGCACACAGTACCAATAAATGACCCAACCACCAACTTCCAGCCATTGTCCAACAGCTAATTGCACTTTTGAGATACTGCCCTTTGGTCTTTTTGTACTCTACAGATTTCAACTAATTAGCTATCGTCCCTCCCTCTTCATTAACACTCATGATTCTCTAGACTTGCCTTATTGATAGCTCATGCAACTGGGTGATTCTCATTGGTTCTTAAGATTAAATTCTTATCTTTTCCATTTTGAACGTAAATGCACAAACTTAAACTGAATTCAAAATATTTTACTAATCTGATTGAAAAAATAAAAGTTACTGTAACTTGCCGAAGGTATATTTTCAACTTTGGTGCCGTTGTCCTTACCACTCCCTGCAGACAAGTGTGCTTTTACAGATATGACGAAATACTATTTTAAGCAGTAAATTACTTTAAATATATGGAAGCTTATTTCCACCTCAGAATAAAAAAAATTAAAATTAAAAAGGTAATTGCAACTTTTTTTCTAGCAATTGTGAGTTTCTATCTCACAGTTTGCTTACATCTCAACGATGCTGACTTTATTCTCCAAATCTACCTCTTTCATTGAAGTAAGTAAGTGAAGTTTATTGAAACCACTGGAGAATACAGAGTTAAAGAGAAACCCTGACAGCTTTTTATTCTTTAAGATCAGACCTCAGACTTTCTCTAGTAAAACATGACTGCTAAAAAAAAAAAAAACAATCTGAGTTAACATTACTAAATCAGTTGATACTTAATGGACAAGACCCCAGCTGCAAACACCAAGTTTGGAAGGTTTATTTTTTCACAAAACTCAAATACACCAAACTTTTGAACATATTCAGCACTTCAAACTCATTATTAAATACAATTGAAATATTATGTAGTTTCTAAGCACTATAGTCAAGATGCCTTCCATGATCTGTCTTTGATGGTGCAAGATCAAGCATACATTTAAATATAAAAAAAATTAACCTAAACTACATATGTCATATACATAAAAAGACAGTACAAGTCATTATAATAAGTAATTATGTCCCCACTGGATGCAAAAAATGCCTAGTTTATAATGGGTTTTAATGTTTTTGTCTCGTCGCTCCGGCCGGACAGGGCATCACAATATGGTAAGGGGCGTAACATTTCCG
>NW_015645092.1:0-18280 GCF_001515625.1 Sinocyclocheilus rhinocerous | reverse complement strand
AGCACACCTCGCTTTTTTCAGACCGATGAGCTTTGTAAAAATCGATGCTTTTCAGAAAGGTGTGAAAATAATGTTTTTTTTTAACCTTAAACCGCATAAACACATTTCATTACACCAAATACACAAAATAATGTTCTTTTTAGCAGCATCATATGACCCTTTTAAGCATGCTGACATCATCCATATGTAACACACTCGAGTAATCACAACGACCCCCGAACGTGATGAATTTAAGTTCTTTACTGAAAGATTCTAAAACTGAAAGTACAAACAAGAACAGCTTATAAGCGATGCTGTCTTCACTCGTGCACATGGTACAACATTAAGTGAAACACGCATGCGCCTCTTCGGCGATTAACTTTATCTCCGCCTTTTTTACATTGAGTACCAGTGGCATCATACATAAACAGTATGTATCATATACTCATCACACATCGCTAGTTTAGTTAATTGCCAAGGTACGTATACTAAAACATACACTTTCATATTACATAACTCAGCAGAGTAATATACCCCGTAACTCACAGCAATAACATTACACCCAACTGATATTCAACTTATACAACACTTCGTGCATGTGTTTGTAGTTATCGCTTACCTGAAAGTACAAACAAGAACAGCTTATAAGTGATGCTGTCTTCACTCGTGCACATGGTACAACATTAAGTGAAACACGCATGCGCCTCTTACCAAGGACCCTTAGCTGTTCGTAACTTAGCCAGATGAGTTAATCCCTATTTTACAGGTTGTGCATGTCTTCATGAATCAATTTTAAGAACATGAAAATTATATTTTACACTACATATAGACAATTAAACAAAATAACATTTCAATATTATTTGCTGTTTTAACACTATTGAACAGGCATGAAGGGAGGGGGCAGTACTTTTCTTCTCCACTGCATGTACTTTTCTACTTTACCACACTCTCCCCCACAAATTTCAATGGCGACCCGACATTATGCTCCCTCCACCAGAGTCCTTCTGTTATCAACAGATACAGCATTACAGTTTAGGATTGGAGTCAGTATTTCTTTTTCTGGACACATTCACTGTTCTGATCCAGGATAATACATGGCCTGTATCTCCATTCCAAGCCATGAATTGGTAGCGGACAGCGCGCACATATCTGCTACCTTTTCTCCGCCCCTTATCCGGGAACTGTGTCCGTACTGAAGGTTGGCATCCCTTTAGCCCCCAAACTATAACATTCTCCAGACCCACACTCTGTACTATTAATCTCTACATTTTCCCTTTACACCAACTAATACATTTCTGTGTTCTTGGTCATACCCCTGGCACTTTACCGAGCACTAAGTAACATACCTCAATCCTAATAAAATAAAATACTAATCAGGTTAAACTTCACTACAAACATTCTGTTATAGCCAGAACTATGCTAACACCACTATAACTACAATACCCCCATTCAAATGAACTGGTTTCTGTATGTAAATGCAGGGTGACCTAACTTATTGTAAGTAAATATTTTAGCAGGGTTTCTTGCTCTTAATGGATACTTTCTTGAGGCTGCTGGATGGGCTACGAGGAGCTCATCCCCTTCAACTGGTGGCTCTTCATCATCTCCGCTCCCCTCTCGATTTTCTTCGTCCACCTGTTCTTCTCCAGCTATTTCTTGCAGTTCTTCACCCCTGTCTTTTATTTCCCTTCCTTCCACCAATATTGGTCTCTGCTGGTCTATGAACTCTGGTTCCTCCATTGCCAACTGAGGGTAGAACTCCTCTGCTTCAGCCCTCAACTGGACACTTTGCTGTACCCGATTTTCAGGTGGCATGATGATAGTTCCCCAATCCATCTCTTCATCAGAGTTGTAAGTATCCTTGGTTGGCTGATATTTCACTCCGTGTTGACTGGTCAATCTGTTCTCTGTTTTCAACCTTTGTTTTTGTGTTTTCACTTCTCCAAGGTCAAGGTCCTCTCTTGGAAGGAAATCACAGGGTAGTAGCATATTTCATACATCATAGACTGGGCTGTCTTTGTGCTTTTTCCCTGTCACTACATATACTTGGTCCTCCCAATACGATCTTAGCATTCCTGGACCCCCCCTGTCCGCAGTGTTTTTTTTACCAGCACTCTCTGTCCTATTTCCAACTCTCCTCCATACGCTTTCCTGTCATAGTAGTCTTTTGTTCTCCTCCTCTCACCCTGTGCTACCTGAGATGCAATTTTGTAAGCATCATTCATTCGTATTCTCCACTTTTTTGCATATTCACTGGGAGAAAGACTTTGATCACCCGGGGGTTGGCCGAACATGATATCAATCGGGAGCCTGGGATTCCTGCCAAACAGTAAGTAATACGGTGCAAAGCCTGTCACCTCATTACGCGTACAATTGTACGCATGCACTACTTTTGCCAGGGAGCTCTTCCAATCCGTTTTGGCCTCCTCTGTCAAGTTCCTCAACATGGCCAAGAGCATTCTATTAAAACGCTCCACCTGGCCATTTCCCTGTGGATGGTAGGGAGTAGTGCGTGAGCCCTGTATCCCACAGTATTCTTCCAGTTTAGCAAAGAGCTTGTTTTCGAATTCCTTTCCCTGATCATGATGCAGTCTATTCGGAAAGCCAAACTTTAGAAAAAAGTCCCCAAATATCTTCTCAGCAGCTGTCTTGGCGGCCTTGTTGGTACAGGCATAAGCTTGGGCAAACCGCGTGAAGTGGTCCATAACCACTAAGATATACTCATATCCTCCTTTACAACTTTCCAGGTGTAAGAAGTCAATGGATACCATCTCAAAAGGGTATGTTGTTACCATATTGTTCAGGGGAGCTCTGGTAGGTTTGTTCGGCCTCTTCCTTTTTAGACAGCTACACACCTTGGTCACGTAGTGTTCTACATCTCCCTGCATCCGAGGCCAAAAGAATCTGTCCCGGATAAGAGCCATTGTTCGCTCAACACCTAAGTGCCCCATCTCCTCGTGTAGCTCTTTGTAGATTAATGGATGAAACTTCTTTGGTAACACAAATTGGCACCGAGTCATTGTCTTCCGGTACAGTACACCATCTTCACTTACACACAACTTTTTTTTTTCCCTGGCCATGATCCTTATGTCCTCATGCATCTCTTGTCTTTTCAGGTTCGGCCATTTTTCCTTCATCACATATTCTCTGACTTTTCCAAGCAGCAGATCTTCTTGCTGGGCTTCATGTAGTTGTTCTTTAGAGAATTCCTTGACAGGAGATGTGATGCGTTCCTGATTTTCTTCAGCAATCAAGGTGGCCATGCTCAGTGGACACAACCATGGATCTTGCTCTTGGGTCTGCAGACTTAACGCATGCGTGATGCTGGTTATCACTTCAGGCTGTACTTCCTGCGAGCAGGCCTGCATGAACTGCTCCATGTCAAGTGGCATTCTTGAGAGCCCATCAACATCTCCATTGCTTTTCCCTGGACGGTACTTAATTGTGAACCTAAACTCGGCTAACTCAGCCACCCAGCGGTGTGTCGTAGCATTCAGCTTGGCCGTAGTCATCACATGGGTCAATGGATTGTTGTCCGTATAAACAACAAATGATGGAGCATAATATAAGTACTCCCTGAATCTCTCACAGATCGCCCATTTGAGAGCAAGAAATTCGAGCTTCCCTGAATGCAAGTTGTAATTCCTTTCTGGGGCTGTTAGAGTTCTTGAACCCAAGCCAATGACAACCAGCCTCTCTGACTGACGCTGATAAAGGACTGCTCCTAATCCCTCCTGCGAAGCGTCAGTGTGAAGTATGAATGATTTTTCAAAATCGGGGTAACCAAGGACTGGCGGTTGTAACAGGAAGTCAATCAGCTGACATAAAACCTCCTGATGTTGTAGCGTCCATGTAATTGGATGACGGGGTGACAACTGACCAGTGTTCTTACTTTTACCTTGTGACTTCTTACTTCTCTGTTTTATTACCTTGCCAGGTACTTTCTCCCTCGACAGCAGGCAGTACAGGGGCTTGGCTATTCTCGAGAAGTTTGGTATGTATGGTCGATAGTAAGAGATGAATCCCAGGATTTTTCTCAGGTCTCCCACAGTGGATGGTTTTCTGTCTTTTAAAGCCTGTTTAAAGCAAGCTCGGCCGGATCCATGGTATATCCCTCCTTGGATACGATTTTGCCAAGGAATTTCACACTATTTTTGAACACCTCACACTTCCTTGGTGTCAGTTTCACTCCATGCTTTTGATAACGGTGTAGTACCTGGCGAAGATCATTCAGATGGTCATCAAATGTACGGCTGTGGACCAGATTATCATCAAGGTACGGCTGGCATATTTCATCTCGAAGCCCAGCCAGGCATTCCTCCATGCTACGTTGGAACTCCGCTGGGGCCGAGGAAAGACCGAAGGGGATCCTAATCCACTCGTATAATACCCAGGGAGTAATAAATGCTGTGAGTGGGCGGCTGGTCTCTTCCATGAACCCCTGATGATATGCTTTACTTTGATCCAATACTGAAAACCACGCACTCCCACTCAAGCTGTTCAGCATATCCTGCACACAAGGTATTGGGTGACGATCGGGCATGGACTTTCGATTCAGCTCCCGGTAATCACAGCAAAGCCTTAGACTCCCATCTTTTTCCGTACACAAACTATTGGCGATGAGTATGCAGACCTGGATTTCTTGATCCACCCTTGGTTCAATAAATCTTCGAGATACTCCTTTACCTCTTTGTGCAGGGGTCTGGGAATGGAGGTGTAAGTTCGCTTTATGAGAGTGTTATCGTTTAGTCTAATCTTCAGTTGGAGTGAGGGAATGCAGCCTACATCGTTATCATCCTTTGAGAATGCATCACGCTCCTCTTTGAGTAACTGCTTTACTGTAGCCTGTTGGTCTGAGCTCAAGTGGGCCAAAGACACAGGTGGATCCCACCTCTCTGCTGCCCTCAGGATTTGTGTCACATCTTCCACATCACTGATTTCTGACCTTTCTTTTGAATTATTTTTGACTCCTCCCTCAGAACTCACCCCCTCGTGAAAAGATGACTGAATTGGTCTGGCTTCCACTGGATATACTGCTTTCACGTGCTCTATGTGGCCCAGCACTGTGCCACAACCCATCTGGCAACACCTGGCTTTCCATTGGTTCGAATACCACTTCCCGTTTCTGGGAAGTGCCAAGGGCAGTTTGCACTTGGCACTTTACTTCTTTAGTGTGACCTCCAGGAATCACTGTTCTGAATCAGTCTGCTCTAACTATTCCTTCCACTGACTGCTCATTATTTTTCTGCACAAGCCGAATTAACACTGCGGTTTTCTTACAGTCCAGGGAAAAAGCTCTGCTCACTGCTATCGAGCTGACTGGTGGTTGATGCTCTAAACCATTTTTAAGTAGCTGCTCGATGACATTGTAGCCGATTATCGGCTCTTCTGCCACTCCCGGGTCATGTGACACAAGCATGGGCACCAGTAATTCGGGCGACTGGGCTTCCTCTTCGCCTAGCTGGAACTTGACTTCCACCAGCCTATAAAGGGGATAGATGTTTGGTTAACTGCTTTCCCTACCAATGTTCCACATCCTAGAATCTCTTCCATGCTGTGCACTGTGGCGTGTGGGAGGTGTTCTGCTCGCCATTCCTCATTAATCAGACAAACCTGTGATCCTGTGTCCCACAGTGCTTTGGTTGGCACGCCATCTATGAAGCAGTTTATGATACATTTTTTCCGATTAAGTTCAATAGTTTTACATGACAATGGGGGAAAAGTCGACTTACACCGGTGGAGCCCTCTCCTTTGTTGGCTAGTTTCCGCTGTGCCGCAGTCTCTTGTGCCTCAAGCTCTTTAATCCGTTGACGGAGAAGTTCCTCCACACTACTACGTGTCTCAACTTTACTGCTTATTTCCCCACCTTGATGTGACACGGTTTGGGCGGCCATGTCCACTTGATCCATTATTTCTGACTGCTTTCTTTGTCGTCTACAGCCTTTAGAGAGATGGCCTGGCTGTCCACACTTAAAGCAATGTACGCACTGATCTCCAACATTATTATCTCTACACAGTTTGCACCCTTTTTTGTCCTCCATTTTGAATGAGCTAATGGCCCTTTTTGACTGTACAAGGCTTTCCTCATTTCCTCCATTTCCTCCTTTAGCTGTTTCACTACTTCAAATAGCTCAGTTTCTTTCTGGTTATTCGCTGTTAGCTTGCGAACCTTACTCTTAACAACTTGGCTGTGGGCATCTGGGACATCAGCGTGTGCCTCTCCTATTCCACTGTTTTTCTGAGGAACTGCAACTACAGTCTCTATTTCGTTGACTTTGGTGACTTTTGTGCTGTTTTTTTTAGCTTGACTTGTCTTTCATATTCAACACTAGCTGCTTCGTTCATCTTTTCTATGAGCACATCATCAGTTATCTGCAGGTCATCCAGGTAGGGTTTGAGTTGAAATTTAATATTATCACTCAACAGCCCGGTACTGACCGATCTCAAGAACTTTTTCTGTATGAACTCCGGGCTACACTGTTCATCAGACTCCACTTCTCTGGATGCCAACAAAAGCCTTTCTTTCAGTTCAATAGCACGAAAGAGGAAGTTTTGAGGGGATTCACGAAGGTCTTGGCTAATATTCACCAACTTGTGATAAAGATCAGTGGAGCTGTCCTCCTTAAAGTGCACCTTTAAGATTGTCTTCAGCTGGGGTAAGGTGAGGTTACTTTTTATCTCCAGCATGTCGCGTATGCTGAGGCCAGGGCTAATAGCTTTTACCACTGCATCAATCACTTCAGACTCATTATATCCCTTACTGAGCCCCATATCAATTTGGTGCATTAAATTGGTATATGAAAGTTTCTCCTTTTGGCCTCTTTCCCCTATCTGACCACATATTTTAAATTCCCTCCTTATTGTGACCTCAGGCAGTTTATTTACTTGAGAGGGATTATCCATTTTTTTTCCGGTTGTCAAAGTGGGAGCTCCACAGTCCAATTTTTCACTTAGTCTGTTAATTTGGTCAACTAATGCTTGAGTGGATGTCTGAAAACTCAGCTGGAGCTCTGAATACTGTTTTTGCAATTTTTCGAGTTCACATGCCTCTGCTGTGTTTTTTTAACTGGCTTCTGAAATGTGATTTTACCCTTTGTCTTAATTGAAATATTTGTTCTAGTAGATTATTTAGGTGCTGCTCTGCCACCTCTTCTTCCTCCGACTCAATTATATTGTCCACTGACTCACTGATAAGGCGAATTAACGTGTGCTTTTTCTTATCTGGAGACACAGGGATTTTCGCAAAACTGCACACCTCCCTCAGCTGTTCTATATGCAGGTGTAGCAGAGCCTCACTCGCCCGGTCCTGTAGTCTTTCCAGCTCCATTTTGTCAGTGTGCTTTCCGTGCGATCTCTCCTCACACGCTCTGCATGCGTGTCTCCGTCTCTCTCACGTGCACAGTTAATTCTCCTGGCTGGCTCGCCAATTTTGTAACACACTCGAGTAATCACAACGACCCCCGAATGTGATGAATTTAAGTTCTTTACTGAGAGATTCCAAAACTGAAAGACATCGCTAGTTTAGTTAATTGCCTAGGTACGTATACTAACACATACACTTTCAAATTACATAACTCAGCAGAGTAATATACCCCGTAACTCACAGCAATAACATTACACCCAACTGATATTCAACTTGTACAACAGTTCGTGCATGTGTTTGTAGTTATCGCTTACCTGATAGTACAAACAAGGGAACTCTTAGTGGTAAGATAAAATGTTTTGTGAATACGGGCCCTGGTGAAACACTACTGCCTCAGGCCCCTAGCTCTCTCGTCCGCACTCAGGCTGGGTACGTGTACTATGATTTATGTATGTGGTTGTTGTTTTAAGGGAATTTCAGGTTGTTTATTGATCATTTTCACAGCTTTCACACGAGACACTGTCAATTTAATGAGAGGTTGCTCACTGTAGGAGCCATTTTTTGGTTGTTTGTAATTTTCTTTCTTAGTCCTTGTTTGCCCAATTGTGTTCACCTGATCCTCGTGTGCTACTCCCTTTATATTGTGCTCATTTCCCTCTGGTCTTTGTTGGTTCATTTTGTGTGTGCATTCTCTTTGCTAGTTTTTTTCGTTTTGTGAGAGCTTGCTATTCAGTGTATTGCATCCAGTCTAGTTTCCCTCTTGTTAATTAATTTGTTCCCGTGTTTAGTCGATAGTCTAGTTACAGTCTTTGTGGTTTGGTTCTTTATTTAAATTTGATCCTTTTGATTTTTATCTTTTATTTTCATTCTAGTTTTCAGCAAGGTTGCGGTCTTGTCTTTATTTAGTTTGTAGTTCTAGTCATTTATTCTTAGCTTTTCCCCTTTTGTTATTAATTTGTATTCATAAGTCTCAGTTAATTTATTTCTAGAATTTATTACTTCCCTTTCAGTTTTATTTTCTTGTTTATCCTCCCTAGTCATTGTTTTGCAAGTTCTTTCTTTTGATCGGTATTTATCTTTTGTGTCCCCTGTTGCCTTGTCTTTGTGTGTCTGTTGAGTTGGTTCCTGCCCTGCTTCCGGAGTCCTCCCGGGTCGCTGAGTCTTCTGACATGTCAGGCAGTTGTGCTTCAAGTGTTACCATCTCCTAGGCCTAGTCTGTGGTTCCTTGAGGAGCTACCTAGTCTCCTTTTGCCTCGGAGTCAGGAGCTTCCCCATCCCCGACCTGCCTGTTCTCCTGTTGTGTGCTCTGGCTTATTGTGTGTACTGTTTTCCTGCCTCATCCTCTTGTGTTCCCATTTTGTTAAAACTGTTTTCCCCTGTACATTCTGCATTTGGGTCCTCCCTTGACAAACCGTGACATTTCTCTGTGGATTATTGTTAATAACATTCCTGTAAATTACCGTCGGTGTTCCGGTGAATTCAGTTTCTACCTCGCAGCGCCTGCGCAACTTCGCAGTGTTGCCAAGTCCGTGGTTTTCCAGCGGTAGTTTTTAGTAGCAATTGGGGGTTTTTTTTATTTTTTTTTTAAATATCCTGGCAACCCTGAAACTTCAGTACTAAAATCATGACGTTATGATTTCGCCCCGGCTAAGCAAGTCAGCTTATGGTGGTTTTGCTCTCTTTCTGCAAGCAATGTTCATTTCACCATGTTAATTAGATAGTTTGTAATTGAATACCTATTAAGGTACGTGACGTCCTGTTCAGTCGCAACAGAGTCTGATTTCCCTGTTAATTCTAACTTTTGCCTGTTTTATGAAGTGTAACACCATACATTGCAATTAGACGGTTAAATTCCTTCTTCAGGGGCATTCTTTTGTTCAGAAGCTCGTGTGTGTGTCAACTTAAGCCTTGTTGAAATAATAACAAATAAACTATATTGCCCAATGACTAGTCTCTCTTTTATTATTTTAGGTAACTCCAAGTGATGCTCCTGATGTGTTTTTAAAATGTCATTACGTCTAACCACTTTTATCTGCAGAACACTTTACACTGAAAACACAGGGGGAACAGATTTTTCTAGAGGCCTGAGAAAATGTCTAGCCACTTTTGTGTCTTTATACCAAAAACACAGGGGGAACATATCTTAAAAGATACACTTTTTTTTTTTTGTCTATATGTTAATTTGACATTTAAGTAGGTGACATGATTTAGAGGGTTTTTAAAAAAAAATGTGATTGAGAAGAATGTCATCAAGCCATATGAGGTAATATTTTTTTCAGGTAAATTATGCATTTAAATCTTAACATCTTATGACTTTAATGATCTTATAATTGATACTCCCTTATAATTGAGTTGTGATTGATTCCTGGTGTCTCTAAGTTCTACCACAGGTTAGTGTCAATTTCTCATAGTGTGTAGCTAACCTTTAAATTGTGTAAATGGTCTAAATAGTATAAACATTGTGAATATAATTACATTTTGACTTTATTCCCAGAATGGATCAGACATAATATGAAATTATATTAAATTACAAATGTAGAGGTTTATATCCTGATCAAATATCAAAAGCTGAAAAGTATGTCATTCGACGACGCACACATCAGTATATAGTCCAGGGTAAGACACTGTATTGTTCATTGTTAAGTTATGCTAATGTTCATTACTGCATTAATTTAACATTTCGCTGCTGATATAACTGGTACATTTCATATATATATATATATATATATGTGTGTGTGTGTGTGTATGTTATTTTTTATGTAGATGGAGTACTGTTTTATGTCCGCCATAAGAACACACAAAAACAGCACAATGTAAAAGTGGTCAATGGCAAAGAATTTCATGCCAGCGAGGCAGGTGGTCACAGTGGCAAAGAAAAAACAATTTATGCCATTTCCAGCAGGTACTACTGGCCTGGAATGAGTCTTGACATTGAAAAGTGGGTGAGTTTTACTGATCTCACAATTAAATATTCAATACAAACAGTGTTAGTTCCTATATAAAAAAAACAGGTATGAAATAATATTTTATACTATACTATCTTCAGATTAAACAGTGTTCTGCTTACCAGTCCAATAGAACTGTTAAACTCCAGGAGGAGTACACTCCAATAATTGTGTTTTTCTTTTATTATTATTACTACTACTACTACTACTACTACTATTCATTGTTTGAATTTTTTGTAGGTGAGTGAACCATGGGAATTGATAGGCATGGACTTGATTGGCAAGTTGTCGATGACCTCAAAAGGACACCAGTACATATGTGTACTTGTTGAATGTTAAACAAAGTGGGTGGAGGCTTATCCACTTGCCTCCAAAACAGCAGAGGAGGTATCATCATGCATTCTTAAAAAATTTCATCGATTTGGTGCACCTAAAATAATCCTCACAGATCAAGGCAGGTTGATCTGGTTACGATGGACCCATTTGAAAACTGGTTCTTTCTGTCCCCGACTCAGCTTGATCCGATATGTGACAGGGGAGAGTTTGTCCACAATCTCATGCGGTCCTGTCCAGTGTGGCAGAAACTTCTTTGATAGCCGATGAGAGGTTGTCTGAGGAGGCTGTGCGTAGCTGTGGTACCAGACCCTGTCGCCCACATCCAGTTCTTTGTGTGACGCCTTCCGGTCGTAGTATGCTTTCTGGCCTTCTGCGCTCTTTTGGAGTCGTTGTTGGGCAAAAGCAAATGTGGTTCTCAAATGCCGGTGTAGTTCATCAAGGTATTGATGTGTGGTGTAGGCGGTGACAAGGTTGGAGTCTCCTGGCTGGTACAGCAGGTGCAAGGGCAATGTCATTTGCCGGCCTGTCATTAGTTCGAAGGGAGGCACACCTGTTGACTCTTGTGGAGTTGCTCTGATAGCCATGAGCACCAGGGGCAGTTTCACATCCCAGTCCTTTTGGTTAGCAGACACATATTTTCTTAGCATGCTGACCACCGTCCGATTCGTCCGTTCCACTTGGCCCGAAGAAATTGGATGGTGACTGATGTGCAGTTGTGCTTGTACTCCCAGGAGTTTCCAAATCTGCTGCATGATCTCAGCTGTGAAATGGGTGCCTCTGTCTGAGTTGACTCTCAGCGGCAGCCCGAACCTGGAGAAAATGTGATTCAACAGGAGGTATGCTGTAGTTTGAGCAGTGTCATTGGGTGCTGGGAGGCATTCTACCCATTTTGTGAACTGGCACACGACTGTGAGGAAATACTTGTTGCCTCTTGTTGACCTGGGTAAGGGTCCGACCCAGTCAATTTGCAGGTCTGACCAAGGAAACGTGACTCCTCTGCGCTGCAGTGGGGCTCTGTGGTTTGGGTTAGACCAGGGGTTTTCAAAGTCTAAGACAGTGGGCCTCCCTTTTGACACAACTTACCCAATGGCGCCCCCCCCCAACACACACACACAATGTCAGACTGTTAACTCACTTTTATCATTATTTGTGTTAACATGAAAAGTGCAGTTATTTTCAGAGTAATAACAAGTAAGTTAATATAACGTTTTTAAAACTAAGAATAATGAAACAAAAACAATGATGGTTCGATATGAAAAGAACAGAATTTTTTTTAGCAATTTAAAATTGTAAGAGCTGTCCATCCCAGTCAAAACAGTCAGATGATCTGTAACAGAGAGTGGGGAAAGAACTTTAAACAACGCCAAAATTTAAATATCTCTACTATTGATTAATATGCTTACATCCTACCTTAGCTACCTTAGTGAGCGGTATGCATTTGTTTCCTCGCTGCGCAGAGAAGACTAATTCGTGGTGTCAGAAACACGGTATGCATTTGTTTCCTCGCTGCGCAGAGAAGACTAATTCGTGGTTGCAGTGACGTCAGAAACAGACGAAGGTCATCCTCCACTTGAAGACGTGAACGATATTTGTTCTTGATGAATGTCATAGCAGAAAATCCTGATTCGCACAAATACGTTGAAACGAATGGTAAAAGTTTCCTCAGTGCTCTTTGTGTGAGTTCAGGAAATTCATAGAGCCAGAAATGCCAGAAATGTCCAATGGAAGAGTGTGTAATCATTTGCTCCAGTTCATGATTACTAGTCAAAGCCTCTTCGTCCTCTTCGTCTTGTATAGACAGTGCGTCACTTTCTGCTGGCCTGAACTTGAATGGATTGCGAATCCACTCATCCTGGATTGTCTCGTTGGAAAAATAGTGTGTGAATTGCTGACACAGACCCCTTAGGTGTTCAGCGACCAAAGGCTGAATAGGAACCACTGTCGGCCCTGACTCTTGCATGAAGTCAGCCAGCGTAGGAAACATGTCCACGCATCCTTTCTCCACACGAGTGGCCCATAGATCCAGCTTTCTCCGGAACGAGGACACTTGCTCAAATGCCGAAAACACATCGCAGTCTCTGCCCTGCAATGATGTATTAAGCGTGTTGAGGCGTTCAAATATGTCTGACAAATAAGCTAACCTTGCGATCCAGCTCGAATCACTCATGTGCTGCGCCAGTGGGGATTTAACATTTGACAGAAAAAGTAGTACTTCCTCACGCAAATCAAGAAGTCGTGATAGAACTCTGCCCGGAGACAGCCAGCGGACTTCGGTGTGCAGAAGCAGCTGTTTGTAATGCGCTCCCAATTCATCGCATAAAATGTGGAAAAGACGAGCATTTAGAGGTCGTGCTTTTATCAGGTTGACAATTTTCACAGCTTCGTCGAGGACACTTCGAAGATCATTTGGCATCTTCTTGGCAGCTAAGGCTTGTCTATGGATTGTGCAGTGGGTCCACACGGCTCTCGGAGCTACCTCTTTAACCCTCGATATGAGACCACTGTGGCGGCCCGTCATTGATTTTGCCCCATCACTGCATATGCCACAGCAGCGTTCCCAGTCTATATTGTTCTTTCTCACAAATTCGTTCAATTTGTTGAAAATGTGTTCACCTGTTGTGTGGGTGGGCAAAAAGGACTACTAAATAGAAACTCTTCTTGAATGTCCTTGTCTTTCACGTACCGCACATATGTTAACAGCTGAGCGCAGCTGGCCACATCGGTGAATTTGTCGATCTGGAGTACAAAAAATGGGCTGTGTCTGATGCTGTCTAAAACTTGCTCTTTCACATCCTGTGCCATGTCTGAGATGCGCCGACTTATTGTGTTGTCAGAGAGTGGAACAGAATCGATTTTAGAAGCTGCTGCCTCTCCTAGCATCACGGAACATAGGTCTTTTGCTGCCGGAATAATTAACGTCTCTCCAATGGTATGTGCTTTGCCTGCCTTGGCAATACGCAATGCAACGCGATATGAAGCTTCAGTGGCCTTTCCATTTAATTTGACAAAATCTTCCAGTTTTTTTCTGACCTTGAAAGGTTTGAAGTTTTCTCTGGAAAAATTCTGGAGGTTTTCCTGCTACCTCAACATGCTTGGTTTCAAGGTGTCGCCGAAGTTTTGCGGGTCTCATGCTGTCATTAGCCAAAATATCTTGACAAACCACACATAAAGGTCGTGGTTCATCAGCTGGTCCTGTCCACGTAAATCCTAAACTCAAATACTGATCATCATATCGTCTTCTTTTGGGTTTAAGCCCTGAAGTTGAAGACTTTGAATCGGGGGGGTCTCAGAAACCGCTCCATTGTATTATTAGGCATATACATATTGGCGGGCTTGTCAAACAGCAGCGAATTCACAGCTACGGCCTTCTGGGTGAAAAATGTTTCTCATATTTTTGACTTATTATTTTTTAGTATCGTTTAAATAAAAACATTTAATTATAATAAAAAATACATATAATAATTTAACTCAATAATTTTATTTTTAATTTATTATAATTTTCCCGCGCCTCCCCTGACATGCTCTGGCGCCCCCCTGGGGAGGCGCGCCCCACACTTTGAAAACCCCTGGCCTAAACAGTTTTCTCATTTAGTCCCCCTTATGCAATGTCAGGTTGGCATGATAGAGTACTTTTGCAGAACACATTTAAAGAAAAAAAAAAAACGGAAATATTGAAATTCGTACGAGATCAGTGAATTATTGTTTCAGGTTTTCTTAAAGGGGTAGTCCACCAAAAATTAAAAAAACAAACTGTTGCTGGTACTCACTGACTAATGCTACTGAAAATACTATAGAAGTAAATGGGAACAAGCAACTATTTGGTTACCATCATAATTGAAAATATCATCTTTGTGTTCAGCAAAATAAATAAAATTATGCAGTTTTACAACAATTTGAGCATGAGTAAATGACAATTTTCATTTTTTAGTGGTCTATTCCTTTAACATGATAAAGCAACATTATTTTTTAGCCTTTTTAATAATTCATTTTTTTCTAATTATTTCTTAGCCTGTAAAGCATTTCTGTGTAAACATTTATGTGATTATGTGACCTGGCCTTGTCTCCCCCCAGGTTTGCATGGAGTTCAACAGAATTACGGGCAAAAATCTAAAGCAGGAATTCTACGAAAACCTGGACAGACACAGTTCACGGTTCATGGACCTTTTTAAAACCAGAAGGGGGACTCCTGGTCAGCACTTGTTGAACTTTTTACAGCAAATAAAGGTCAGTAATTATTTGTCTTATTTAACATAACTTGAAGGTAACTGTATAGTTCACCCAAAAATGGAAATTCTGTCACCATTTACTCATTTACTTACCGAACAATTTTGGGGCACCATTGACTTCCTTAGTATTTATTTTTAGTATGTACATGTCAATGGTGCCCCAAAACTGCTTGGCTATAAACATTCTTCAAAATATCTTCCTTTGTGTTCAGCTGAGCAAAGAAATTTATACAGGTTTGGAACAACTTTAGGGTGAGTAAATGATGACAGAATTTTTATTTTTGGGTGAACTATCCCTTTAAAAGTATTTCATTTTGTCAACATGTAATTTATTTAATATTTTCATATCAGTAATCTGTTATGTATGATAGTATATGATATGATAATCTTAATTTAAATAATATATTCTCATAACAATGCTTAAAATAGATTGATAGTGAGTTTTTCTGGCATTAATAGAATTTCATGTTTTCTTCTAAAGTCAGACCAACCAACTGAGGTCCGAACCCTTGTTCTTCGAGGACTGCCTATCATGCTCGGAGATGAAGACTCTTCTTTCTTCAAGTCATGTTTAGTAAGTACATCTGTTCTTAAAAGGGATAGTTCACCCAAAAATTATTACCCCATGGTTTACTGACCCTCAAGCCATCCAATCAGTTATAATAAAATTTATCCTGGCTCTTCTAAGCTTTATAATGGGAGTGAATGGGGGATGAGATTTTGAAGCTTAAAAAAGTCCATCCATCATAAAACTGCTCCACACGGCTCCAGGGGGTTAATAAAGGCATTGTGAAGTGAATCAATGTGTTTGTGTAAGAAAAATATCCATATTTAAAACTTTGTAAAGTGAAATATCTAGCTTCCGGCTGACCGCCTTCCGTATTCAACTTACGAAGTGTAACGCCTCTCGCAGTGCAAAACACTTAAGGTACATCCTACATCATACGTCACATTACTTGCGCTTTTTCTGTAAGTTGAATACGGTCCACCGGAAGCTGGATATTTTATTTTAAAAAGTTTTAAATATGAATATTTTTCTTACTAAAACCCATTGATTCAGAAGTTCAGAAGGCCTTTAACAAACTCATCTATATATTTAAAGGCATGAGTGTGAGTACATTTTTATTTTTGGGTGAAGTATTCCTTTAATATACAAATGTGGCCAACTCTTTTGTACAAGTCTTCAAAATAATAAACTTCATTTATAATGCATACTTTAAAAAGTGTATACAAAATTCTTTGCAGGAAGCATCTACATTTACATAAATTCAAATGTATACATGTCAATATAATGACAGTTTTATCTCTGGCATTGTGCTGCATGATAAAACTGTACATTTTAGAGTGGCCTTTTATTGTGGCCAGCCTAAGGCACACCTGTGCAATGATCATGCTGTCTAATCAGCATCTTGGTATGCCACACCTGTGAGGTGGATGGTTTATCTCTGCAAAGAAGAAGTGCTCACTAACACAGATTTAGACAGATTTGTGAACAATATTTGAGAGAAATAGGCCTTTTGTGTACATAAAAAAGTCTTAGATCTTTGAGTTCAGCTCATGAAAAATGGGGGCAAAAACAAAAGTGTTGCGTTTATACTTTTTGAACAAAAGCATCACTATTGTTCTCTTGCTTACTACTTCTTCCACAAAAAACGTTGGCGTGTAATTCCCTTTTTCAATTTGCAGTCACTATCATACAGTTTTTGAATTATTAAATTTTTTAGGTAATTTTCCCTTCCCAAAAAATTATTTTTTTGGATCCATTGGGAGAGTCTCCAACAAAACTAAAGAGGTGCCTGGAAACAACAAGGTAAAAAATTGAAAGAATTTTTAGTATCAAAGCTACGGACACAATGGTAATGTGGAACATTCATTAATATTTGTTTTCCTTTTTAGAGCCTTTATGAGGAGTAAAGGCTGCAAAGTTTCAAGGTGGACCTGTGACACAGTTCCTCATCCACTGCAACAAGATGGCACATCTTGTGGTGTTTTTGTATGCAAAGTAGGGAAACATTAGCCTGTTAATTTGAATTGTTTTAGTAATGTTTGTTTGAAATGGTTCTTTTTAGTTTGCAGAACAAATCTTAAAGAATGAAGCAATTCACTTCATAAAACAGGCCAAGGGAAATCTGACTCTAGCGATTGAACAGGACGTTACGTACATTAATACATGTATTTAATTATGTAATGAGCATGGTGAAATTAACCTTGTGCTTGCGAAAAGACAGCAAAACGGCTGAATTGCTTCACCGGGGCTAAATCATGACGTCATGATTTTAGTACTGAAGTTGCGCAGGCGCTGTGAGGGGGAAACAGGGGCAACGACAGGGGAACTGAATTCACCGGAACACTGGAAGTGGCAGTCGAAGACAATAGGAGGTACATTTTTGTCCAATCCAAATTGTTAACATATCTGGCATTTTAATCGGGACGTCTCTCTGAAATGTAACTTAATCTGTTCTTTTTTATATTAGAGGTGAAGCCAGTCTAGCTCACCGTAGAAACGGATTCTTTCTGGTAACGTTAGCCTACAGCAGTTAGGACTTCGCTTTAATAACATTTTCCCTCCGAGAAATTGCTGGAAATACATTAAGGCGCTAACAATAATTTTAAAAATCGCTAAGTTATCGTGACCGTTAGCTAAACAAGTTAACATTAGTTGGAAATTAGCCCCAGTCTCTTCATAAACAAGTTAGTTGGAAATGAGCCACAGTCTCTTGGTCTCTTCACCTGTGCTGTAGCACACAGAGTGCCTACTAGTACCCTTAAGTGTCACAGAATTAACAAAATTGTATTTTTTTTCTAATTTAGCTCAAGTGAAATCTTACCTGAAAGCCACAGATGTCGCGGGATGAGTCTCTTCTCTCTGTGGGTTGCTAAGAGATTAATAACTGGGCTCGCGCAAAGAGAAAAGCGCGGCATCGGCCTCCGGTCGTGAAATATTGACTTTTTCGCTGTATGTTGCTAGACTCCGTGCTGTGAAGACGCTTGTGGGCGTTCCTACTGCTGTAGCTCTAATGTTATTGGTAGACTGCACGTCTGGACATATCTGGACATATAAAATGCAATCACAAACTGTATATTGCCGGTAAAACTAAGATATCATTCTATTATGACTAGGAATTAGACTTAAAAGAAATAAAAGTACCATTCTGCTGTTGGAGAGTGTTGTTATATAAACTACAGCAGTGCTCGTGCATTAAATCATTAACCGGTGCTAAACTGCTCACTGCATCATGTAATTAACAACTCGAACCATCAATGTATGAATCAAACTCACTTAGACAACCAACGGTTTCTTTTCTACGCGTCATATTTTATATCCATGTGTATGTGGTTACAATAAAATCATATAAAACAGTGAAATCGCTCAGGAAATCGGTCCTATCTTGCCTGCACTCGAGACGGTGACGTGTGAGCGCCACTGACAG